>NW_011500011.1:122038-210161 GCF_000495115.2 Populus euphratica
TTTCATTTTACTCTTAAATAATACCTCTATTTATAGACAATTCATGGCAGATAAGAGGTCATAAATCATGGCACAAATGGTGGCGGCACATAGGTTGTACCATTTTTGTCAATGATTAGTGCAACTATTATTATAGCCTTTTGACAATGGCAACCCTATTTGTTATGGTAGGCTGCAAAAGTTGTTGCCCATTAAATGACAACATCCGAACAATCACCTCTTTTGACATTTATATGACCAATTGTCCTCTTGCTTCTTCAGTACAAACTTGCATTCTGCAGCTCTTTCAAACTTCCCATTTCAAGAGTATATGTGACTAAGTTTACAGGTACTCGCCAAACCTTTCAGTCACCAGAGTCACCAAAGCACATCTTTGCTGACATCAAAGGATCATTTCAACAAGATGATCTACCACATCTCATCTGAAGAGTGTTAACGCTTGTTTCTGGGACATAACATTCTCCTTCGAGCGTATCAATCATGCTCGGCCTGGAATGATTTTTCAAGCCTCACATCAAGACTTACAACTGTGTTGACATGTCAGCTGACTTGTTGTTGACATGACATGCTAATTGTGCATGCTGACGCCATGCTTACATCATGATGATGTCATCCTCTATTTAGGTCAGCCATGTAGGTCGGGTTATCTAGTATTCGGGTCAAGCTAGCTCATCATCGGCGAAGAAGACTCGTGGCACGCGGAGGCAACCATCTTGTCGGTGTGTAGTGGTGCGTGGGGCCATGTTCGAAGTATGATTTTGACACCGTTTTCACCAATATGATCATCTTTTTCTCCTTTACACAGTGGTATGGTCAAAACATAATTTTGACAACTTTTATTTTTTAACAAAATCAAACACTACTTTAAACCATATGCTCTAATACCAATTGTTGAAGATTCCAAACCAGTGATGTTCTGATAATTGCCTATTAGAGTCTAAGCACACTGATACAATATTTAATGTGGTTCGACAAACTGCCTACATTCACGGGAGAAGCCATTTCATTATATATAGAGAACAAGATTTACAATAATATAAGGGGAGGAATCATCTACTTTATGTTAACTCTCAACCTCACTCTATTTCTCTCTTCTCGGTGCTACAATGACAGCTACTACTGATTGTCTTTGATTGCCCACTCTTTCCGATATTTCTCACCTCTTTGGCTATCTATCTCACATCTTTGGCTATACACTCTCTTTTATTTTGCTATCAAATAATTCCTCTATTTACAAGTAATTCATGGTAAACAAGAGACTATAAATTATAGCATAAATGGTGGTAGCACATGGGTTGCAACATTTTTATTAATGGTTGGTGCAACTACCATTGTATTTTTTTAACAATGATAATCCTACATCATAAAATAAGCTACAAAAGTTGTTACATATTAAATGACAACATCCCAACAAGTTTTAAAAATATTCTATTTATTGTAAATAAGTTTAAATTTATTCACAGTCATGAAGTCAAATTTTCTAATATAATATATGTTTCTTTCTTCGTATGGATGCCGTGTGATGAGGCAGCAATAGTAAAAATAAAACAAAATGAAAAATATTTACATTGATGTACGTACGACATGTTTCTTGAAAAATAAAATGAAATTGGTGATGAACAACTTTCAGGATATCTTGCCCGCAAACTCATCTATGGTGCTTCCATCTACATATGAGAAGAAGAGGATTTTCTAGCAAGATCGATCTCTAAACTGCGAGAAGCTTCAATGCCACATTCATTTCAAACATTCCTCCTTCTTCCCTTTTCTGCAAATCCCTTTCTTGAATTGTAGATTCAATTGATTCTTCCAAAATGTATATATAGAATCCTGTTAAAGGAAAAGCAATCACACGATCTGATTGAGAATGATTATAGGATGTAAATATAATTAATTTTATTTTATGATCTGTTTACTTAGAATAGAGTACATAGGTTCTATATAAATTGTTTCCTTATTTACCATATTCTGATCAATACAACATACAGAATTCTCCATTTAAGCAGCACAGTTTCAATTCATTTCAACCACCATACCAGCTTGGCCGCCATGCTTGAAGGTATTGACGGAGCTAGTTCATGCACCTTCTGTCACTGCCACAATTACTGCCCAAGATCCATGGCCTACAAAGGCTGACCCAGAAGCTGCAGTGCCAGTGAGTAATGGACCACAGATAGCTAAAATTTTGTTTGCCTTCAATGCCAAGTGGCCTTGTCTAATATAATCTTCACTGTCTTTTGTCTTTATCACCTCTTCAAGATCTTCACTCCATTCGCTCTTTCCTTGTGTTTTCTACCTAGGGATACATTTGATTTTGGCCACCATATAGCTGGCTCAGAGTTTTCAGGGAACTTTTCAGTCATGCTCCCTAACAAAGGGAGAGGTTAAGCCTTATTAAGAGCCAAATTTTTCTCCATGGCATCCTTCACATCTAACTCCTTACGATCACGAAGAGCAAGTGTAGTTTGTATTTGGCTATAAAGCTGCTTGAACAATCTTGTGGCATTTATTTGCTCTTCTGCTGTGAAGGTCGGATTTTGTCCATGATAAGTAACATTCCGGTTGCTGCAGAAAATAAAAAGGTTGGAGATCACTTCAAAGCCACAACGGGATCTCCTGCTGCTACACCAGCCATGGTTGTAGCTGTTAGAGTTATCATTTCGATTGCTTCATATTGATGATCTCGTCTCGCGCCGTTTTCGTAACGGGATTATACTTGTGAACCCATCACTTAAATTCAGCTTAATATATTTAGAAAATATTAAATAAATCCTTTTAGATTCCGGCCAAAGTACCTTGAATAAAAAAAAGAGAGAGAAAAAATAATAATTTAATCACCATATCAATCCCGAATTTTTTCATGTCAACAGAAAAACGCAGTTTGCCATCTTGTAATTCTTATGGTCTCAAATTCCAATTCCTTTGGCCACAATTGTAAGCAAGTAAAGGAAGTATTTTTCCCTTGCAGCTTTGAATATTGTCCATCAAATGTAATTCTTTACTAGTTCATCAGTCATTGTTTTTGCCAAAACATTAACTAGCAATGCCCGTACCTTAAAGATAATCGCAGCCATCAAAAGAAAAAAACACTGCTATGGTTATATTTGAAGTGTCAAAAGGGTCAATAAGATTAAGACGTAAAGGGTATTAAAGAAGGAAAAAACCATATTCTACAAAAAAAAAAAAAAACCAAAATTTTATGATCAACCGTATTAATTAATGTTACTTTTAATTTCATGCATGGAATCCTAAGATCCAAGCAAGATTAGAGTATGCATAAAAGACTGCTGATATTATATCCAATAATAATCTTACAAAATTAGAATTTGAAACCAACAAAAAAATAATTCTTATATACTTGGTACTTGGACATTGTTAGCAACAATGCCTTGTCCAAAAGAGACAATATTGATCCTAATTTGATGGCATTGCCCTTGAATTTGGGTACAACATCTTTACAATGCTTCAACAATCCTTTCAGTAAATATTTCAATAGCCGATTGGAGATCTGATCAGTCTTATTGTTGATATATATGTGCAAATATTTCTATATTATATTATGCAACATCACTATAATTATTTCCACATTTCAAGTTTTCTTACTTAAGCCTAAATATCTTCTCAGGAGGCCTCGTCTTCTTCAAAGTTATGTCCTTACAAATTATCTCACATGTAGAAGTGATCTCATAAATGGCAGTCCACTTGATCTTATGATAAAAATGTCGAAAGGACTACGATTTTTGGAAATCTGAAGAATACTCTGATAAAAATGTCAGAGTTATTGGGTCTCAGGAGAGACATCAGCAATTTCTTCTTTTCTTTCTTTGACCTTGCAAATTATCTCACATGTAGAAGTGATCTTATATATGGCAGTCCATTTGATCTTATGACAAAAATGTAGAAAGGACTAAGATTTTTGGAAATCTGTGGGAAATCAGATTTTCTTGGTATAGCTCAACAAATGAATGGAACCATTCGCAATTTCTGCAATATTTTATATGCAATAGTAAGAATCTTGGACTTACATACAAGTTTGAGGTTAGAGGCCTGAGAGAAGCCACTTTGTACAAGGAATTGGTCTTGAAAATAATAAAACAAAGTGATTGGTTATGGACAAAAAAAAATAATTCTACTTTCAAAATAGCTTGCTAGCAAACTCATCTATGCCTGTTCCATCAGCACGAGAAGAAGATTTTCTAGCAAGTTCTCTAAGCTGTGACAAGCTTCTTCCAAGTTTCAATGCTACATTCATTTCAAACATTTCTCCTTCCCTTTTCTCCAAATCCCCTTCTTGAATTGTAGATTCAATTGATTCTTCCAAAAGTGTAAAGAATCCAGCGCAGTTTCTATACATTTCAACCACCATACCAACCTGGCCACCATGCTCGAAGGTATTGACCGTGCTAGCTAATGCTCCTGCTGTCACTGCCACAATTGCTGCCCAAGATCCATGGCCTACAAAGGCAGACCCAGCAGCTGCAATGCCAGTGAGTAGTGGACCTGAGATAGATAAGATTTTGTTTACCTTCAATGCCAAGTTGCCAAGCCTCATATAATCTTCACTGTCTTTCTTCTTTATCACTTCGATCACCTCCCTCATCTCCTCTTCAAGATCTTCACTCCACCCATTCTTTCCTTGTGTAGTCACCTTTTTAGGCTGTTTCCTACCTTGGGTCTCATTTGATTTAGGCCACCACACAGCAGGCTCAAACTTTTCAGGGAACTTTTCAATCATGCTTCCTAACAAAGGAAGAGGGTAAGCTTTATCAAGAGCCAAAGTTTTCTCCATGGCATCCTTCACATCTAACTCCGTAGGATCACGAAGAGCAAGTGTAGTTTGTATTTGTCTATAAAGTTGCTTGAACAATCTTGTGGCATTTCTTTGCTCTTCTGCAAGCTGTGAAGGTTGGATTTTGTTCATGATCAGTAACATTCCAGTAGCTGCAGAAAATAAAAGCGTTGATGATAACTTCAAAGCTAAAAGAGGAGCTCCTGCTGATACACCAGCCATGGTTGCGGCTGTAAGAATGATCATGTTAATTGAACCCAAAAGAAGTTTGTTCCAATTGTCACGTTGCTCCCCAATGTTTTTGTGCATCTCTACTCTATCTGCAACGGCTTCCAAGATGGCATAAAGCTTGACTGTTGCTCTAGTAGTTGCTGGTTCTTGATCAATCCTTGTGTTAGTGGCAGTATTAATCTTCTCTATTGGGATTGCACTTGTGAACCCATCTCTTAAATTCAGATCCTCAACTACATTTAATGCATTTCTCGGAACTGAAATACGAATTCCTGGAAGCTTAGGTACAGAAATGGCAGCTTTGATTCTTGTTGAACAACTACAAGAGACAAGAAAACTTGAAGCTTGTAAAGAGGCCATATTAATGTATATGGATTTTCCCTTTTCTTTTTTGAGAAAATGTATCGGCTTTCTAATTTCTCTGGCTTCTCTAATGTGTTTGTGATATGTAGGATGAGAATTAATTCAGAGGTTGATGATGAAAATGGAGGGAGGCAATGGAAGGTTTTTATAGTAACGAACATAACTGAAAAAGAAAAGGTCTTACGGGTTCAATTGACCGCTGCATGCATGACATAGTTGACAAGGCATAATGGCAGCTGACCGGACCCATTCACCCTCTTGAAAACTTTGTCTGCTTCAAAATTCACCCTTCAGCCTATATAGCTTTACTGGGTCTTGGGCGAGACATTGTAAAACTTGATCAACCTACGTTATTACCATTTAAATTGATCAATTCTGTTGTTATGATATATGTTTTCTCAATTTCTTGACATCATTGCTCATGCAAGAATATTCTTCTTGTCTATATATAACAAGTAGTGGGATGATATAATGACCTGATCAATTCTGCTTTTTTAGTGACATGACCTAGATAATATGTATAATTGATTTGTTCAAAATAAATCTAAATAATATATAATTACATGTATCATCTTACCTCATACTAAAATACTTATCAATAGCGTGTTTTTACTAGACTAAAAAAAAGTTATTTAATTTATCACAATGGATGTGAATTTATGAATTTCTATAAATTTTGATAGATCAAGATTTATAAACTCCTAGGTAACCCGATATACCAGATACTCCTTCCATATATTATATTTAGGTCACAAAATTTTTCACATATTATAGAATTAAGGACGAAGATCATCAACATGAGAACAATGCCTAAACTTGTAAAACAAGCCCAACCACAAATCCTCCCAGAGGAACTACAAAAGATGCTGAATTCTCTACACAGACTATATATGTTGATGCAAGTCAGAACAGTTTGATTGATAATGGAGCTCCACTATTATTAATTTATTGTTAATGACATGGGATGATAAAACTGTTAAACTAGAATTTGTGTTTATAAGGATTTTCTCATAGAATTAGCATTAGATTAGTGGTATATATTTGATATATGCTAGAGAGTTTAAGAAAAAAGTTTGATTTTTCTTTACCCTTAACCTCAATCAAATTTAAATATAAATATGAATTCTTGAATCTTGATGCATACAATATATTTTTAATAAAAAAAAAAGAAGACTTAATTTACTTCACTAATATTTGCATAATTATAAGAAAGATAGACACGAAAGAATAATAAATTCTTATATTTTTTCATATATAGATTAAATGTGATTTTTTTTAATTTTTCTTTATATTTTTTCTTTTTTAATGCTGTAAGTATTGATAATTATAAATTTTCATAACTACCACCTGATTGCTAAACCAAATAATAAAAAAAGAAGATTGTTTAATATTTTTTTTTGCGGTACGAATTAAATTATGATTTCATTGTAAAAAATATCTTTATTTATTCTCTAAAAATAGACAAAGTAATATATATAGGAACATCTTAATTCTTACAATCAAGATGCTGATAGACAAAAAGTTATAGTTATTATAATAAAATTAAATCGCAATAATTTGACATTTTCAAGTTCTTGTTCATAAAAAATTGGAGGGGTTAGCAAATCTCCATGTTGACCAAGTAAACAATTTGCGATAAGGTTGCAGTTTATATTGATATTTCCATGCTGTCAAGAATTTAGTCAAACGACTCAAACCCTTGGAGCTCATGCCGCGATTGGCAGTCCTTTCTCAGCCAAGCATCAGACACTAATATCTTTTTTATTTTTACGTTTTTTTTTAAATATTATTTTTTTAATTTTTTAAACTTAATATGTTTTTTATATTTTTAAATTATTTTAATATATTAATATTAAAAATAATTTTTCAAAAATAAAAAACTCATCATTTTAATACACGACACTCCCAATCAGGCTATACCTGACACCTACTACAGCTCTAACTTCCCGCTTGTTACTTTCTTATTTCTTTGTCTGATATTTTTCAGAGCGAGTCACTGGTCAAGTTAACGAGAGGAAGTTGGGTGAGAGTGATGAGTACAGATGGTTGAGTTTTTCTTGCTCAATTTTACAGGTAAATGTAATATAAAAAATGGGGTCAGTAGCGAGAGAGGACTGCAACAGTACTTGTTACAGCTTCAACAGCACCCCTTGAGAAGTAAGTTACATATTTGATGTCAAATCTCTTTCTTTGTTTTGTGTTTTTTTGTTTGTTTTGGATTTGTTTTTGATTGAGGAAGGAAGTGATTGAAGTTTGAATCTTTTCTAGTTTTTTCAAAAAAAATTGGGCTTCATTTTATATGGGGTATTTGATTGAGGGAAGAATGTGATGAAAGTTTGGGTCTTTTCAATTTTTTGGGTTTTTTATTAAGATGGGGAATTGAGGTCAACTACCCTCTTGATGATTGCAATTGTGTTATGAAAAATTGAGATCCAAATTTGTAAATGAATGGCCTTTTTTAATTTGTAATATGATCGGATTTTGTAAGAAATTTCTGTGTAATGCAGGCAATTACAGCAGGGGTGCTGTCAGCTGTCAGTGACATGGTAGTACAGAAACTCTGTGGCATAGAGAAACTTCAAATTAAAAGGATTTTGCTCAAAGTGGTATAAGCTTCTTTCTCATTTCGTTACCTTCAATTCGTTTTCCAGTGAACTGTGAGTGATCAGTATGAGTTTTATCGATTTCAGTTTCTTTTTCCCTTTGATTTTTGTTGTAGAATACTGTGACTTCATTGATCGGGATCTTAGCAATTTATGTGTTAGGACTCAGGAGTAAATTCATTGATAGGAAATAATAGGAAAGCTGAGACTTTGGTGGAAGTTTGGATTATCAGTTCAATGAAGCCGACTTGTTTCAGGGAATTGCACTTAGTTGTAGACTGGTATACTGTGATAGAGGATTCACAACTTTGCATTGGTTTGTAAATTGTTTCTTCTGTTTCGAAGTTGAATTATATTATTTCTGGAAAATGGGAGAGTATATTGCTTGGTGGATGTGTATCAAATAGTTAAGAACTGTTGCAAACATAGAAAGGAAATTGTGATTGAAAAACCACGAATCCATGGGGAGGGATGGGGAGTTTTGGTATTTGTTTCTCTACACTAATTTGCCTTTGTTCGCTATACCTGTACAGACATAAGCAAACTGTAGAGAAGCTGATGACCGCTTCAAAACTAAATAAGATCAACTGCAAAATCTGCTCAGATTTACAATACTTGTGGAGTAGTGAGATTTTTATACCAATTTCAAGTGCTACGAAGGCATTACTCCTCCTTTGTCAGTTGTGATCATACACCTGTCTGATTTTTAACTGTAAAACAACGCTGCCATTTATTTCTTGCTACTTATGAACTTTTTATCCTGTTGTTTAACTTTGATCACTTCCTGTTAAATACCAAGAATTGCATCTAACAAGCATTTTGCACACTGAAATGATGAAATCTACCTGTATTTCATTCCATGAATCTGGTCTTTCAGTCTTGGTTTTCAGTTTCAATTGTAGTTGAATTGACCATAGCAAAGCAAAATAGTTATTCCCTGGTAGCATGCATAAACTAAGGCAAAGTTGGGTTTTTAAATACATTAAATAGTTGTGAATAGTCTGAGTTGTATGCATATCAACTGCTGGTATGTTAATTCACATTTGCGTATCTACTGTTACCTTTTTTTCTTCTCTTTTTACAATCATCCACCCTAACGTGGCTAAATGCAGCTTTTTGGGTTTGGATATTTGGGACCATTCGGGCATTTCCTGCATTTAATGCTGGAAAAAATGTTCAAGTGAAAGAAGGATACCGCAACAGTTGCCAAGAAGGTATACTACTGTTGTGGCTCTATTGTAAAATTCTGTGCTCATAACTCTTCTATCGTGGATTGGTAACCTTCCTATCATATTAACAATGCTGTTTTCAATTCATTCTACCTTAATTATGTTCTATATATTTCAGTAACCCTTAATGCCTACTAAATTAAATAACCATTCTAAAATGCTGAATCCAATTATTTCAGTGGCAGTGGAGCAGTTGACAGCTTCTCCTTGGAACAACTTGGTTTTCATGATTTATTATGGGATGGTTATTGACTGTAAGTCTGTATCGGCTCATCTTAGACTCACAACTCTGCAAAGCCGCAATCCTATCTGATTACCTTAGGGTTGGCTTTTCTAAGCTCTTATGTCCATACATTGGTGAAGTTATAAGTCCATATCCGTGGAAAAGAATTTGTAGCAAAACGGGGGGATTAACATATAAACTGGTTTCTTGCACTACTCAAGAATCATAATCCCAATGTAAGCTTTGTTCTGTTTTTCAATTCTAAGTAGTTATGCATGAATTTGTAAAGTCAAAGAACTGTCAGATTGTAAATGAAGTTAGCTCAGAAAGAAGCATTCGTTGGCTAGGTTTACAAAAAATTTCATACAGGCATGAGGAAACGATATATTGATTCAGTTGTCTGTTGCATGACAAACTAGATCATTGCTGCTTATCATCTTACTAGAAACATGAAATGCAGGAAGACCCTGGATGCAAGTGAAAACTAAACTAAAAAAGGAATACCCAGCAGTGCAGTTCACATCATGGACGGTATTGCTCTTTCTCATTACAATCAATGCGATTTGTTACATTAAAAAAAAAAAAATTCCACTCATCGTCATAAAACTTTGATAAACTTTGATAAATGAAAAAAACACAGTTCTGGCCGGTCGTTGGCTGGGTGAATCACCAGTACGTGCAACTGCAGTTTCGCGTTATTTTTCACAGCCTTATTGCAGTAGGCTGGTATTTGCTTCGTCTCTGACCTGCTCTTCTCTACTTCAAATTTTCTTTATCAAATTTTACAGAAAATGAAATTTGATTCCTTTTCCTCCTTAATGTCATTTTCAGGGGAATATTTCTAAACCTCCTAGCAAAGTCAGTGGAGTTGACCAAAGGTTAACAGAAGAACAGAAATCACCAAAGATGAATAATGCTTCCTGATGCATGAACATATTACGTGGCTGGCACATTGTTTTGAGCAACCATAAACTCAGCAATATTAGGCCTTCAATTATTTGTGTAATGTGTGATGGATATTGATGAAATTTTATTTGGGAAATGTTATCTCCTCTTTCTCTCACACTCAGTTCTTTTTTTTTTACTTTACTAATGAATGATTTTTTTGTGATTTTCAGGATGTTCTGTGTCACGAACCGAGTGCTTTACCCCAATTTTCTTTCCTTTGTGTAGATTCTTGTTGAACAGCCAATCCTGTGATTTCTACAACTTAAATGATAGTGGCCAATTTGATAGGCTAGTCTGCATTTTACCTCATTTCAGCTGTTCTATACTATATGCTCATGTCGGCCTGACATTGACATAGGGAAACTTGACACAATCTCGTCCTTCAGCACTCTTGTTCAAGATAGACGGAATCTGAAAAGCTTGCATGCAAGTCCAAGATTTATACTATTTTTTAGTATTACATTATAATATGGCCTTTACTTCCAAATGTCAACTCTTAGAGATGTTTAATTATGCTGACCAATTCTCTTTTCCTACTGCTATAGCAGGGTGTGTCTGTGGCATATAGTCCGTCGATCTGGCGTGGCTATAAAAAATTCAAATTGTGATTCATATGGAAATAAAAAAAACATTTATCTTGCAGCTTTATAGCTACTTTCAAGGCTTTCAAGTTGCAAGTAATCGGAATCGGTTGAGATATCGGACTTTAGGCGCATAAGAAAAAAAAGAAGAGAAAAAAGCATGAGAATACAGAGTTTTGTTGAAAAAAATTGTCTCCATGCAAAAATTATAATTTAATTTTATTACGGAATGCTTTCTGTTTAAACCTTACCTAAACAAAACTAAGATTCCAAATTAAAAAGGAAAAAATTATAAAAGTTATAAACAAATTAAAACATCTAAAAATAAAAAAATAACAAAATTGTTCCAAACATTATCTTTTAAACTTAATTTAAAGGTTTTTCAAGTCTGGAATGATTTTATCGGGCCAACCCTCCTTTAAAGCTGGAAACCTTCTGTTAAATTTGAGTACAATTTTTAATATCCATCTATACAAGACTATCTATGCAACCTAGTGGTGACAGATATGTATCTATCCAAAAAACTTTCATCAACTTCATTTATTCACTTTATTTTTTAAAAGAATTTTTTTTAAAAAAATAATATAAATTATATCTTAAAATTTCATCTAATAACTTAAATTATTGAATTGAGATAATTCTTTGATATTATATCAAAGTTTTAATAACCAAACAGTCATAAGTTTAAATCTTATCATCTTTATTTATGTGATAAAAATTAAATACAAGGTAATATAAATCTGTATAAGTTTCAAACACAAATAACTTTTACTTTAAGGGGAGTGTTAAAAAATAGTATAAATAATATCTTGAGACTTCACCTAACAACTTAAGTTTTTAAGTTGGGATGATTATTTGATTTCTTTATCATAATTAATTATTAAATTTAATATTTAGTATAATAAATTATTATTTGTATAATCATATAAACCTTATATCAACGGAATACTAATTAAACCACATTTCTTTCTAGCAGTGACCAGAGAAGTTCAATTTTTATTTCATTTGTTTTGCAAGCGAAACATATGGTAAGATTTTTTCATTACTTTTCTCTTTTATTTGTTATTTTTTATAAACATATTTAACTAATAATATTTTTATTTTATAGGCTATGATTTTCGATGCAAGTCAAGCCCGTAGAACTTTTTATTGAAATGCACGTGCAAGGTGATGACCGCCAAAAACAGACGCAATAGTTCATGGATAGCCAAGTTCAGCATTTTGTGGTATGTTAGTTTTCAATCATTTTTTTATTAAGTTATATTTCATTCAATTTGATGAATTTATTTTTTACTTTCTATGATACATACAATAGACACTTAAAGGAGAGAACGAAGACAATTCTTTGCCCCATCTAAATCTCGATCTGTATTTGTTGATGAAGGCAAGATTATCCAGGGCTCTCGATAGAAATCAAATGTATGAGTTCTTTAACACTGTAATTGAGAATTTGCAGGCAGTTTTTAGCGTTTTGATTGTTGCATGCTCACAATCGGTTCGGAATATTCAAACTTTTGAGTTTGAGAAGATATTAAACCAACAACTACAAGATTAAACGACCTATTTTAATGAAAAATATGAACGACTCACCATAGATTATGAAGAACTTTGTCAAATGACAATGGAGATTAAATCAAACATGGATGATCCATGTGTTCCTCTCTATTGGCTCCATGATCCCAGCAACAACCAACCTCCTCCTCATGAGTCGTCTCTGTTTTAGTTTTATTCTTTTTCCTTTGACACAATATTTTTTTCATATTTATTGTATTTAAAAGTATAAATATTTAAATTTATAATAAATATTTAATTTTTATATAAATTTAATTTCATTTTATATATTTGATTTATTTTTTAATTATTTTTCTACTTTTGTTCAATATATATACATACATACATACATACATATATATATATATATATATATATATATATAATTTATTACTGGAGGGGTTACCGATAAAAAAACTTTCGTCAGTACATTTTAGTGAGTTGAAAAATAATTATTACAAATTTAACTTATAATATTAACTCTCCAATAAAATTATAAATGGTATTTCATTATATATATATGGTGATGGATGTGCCGACAGAGAAATAAAAACACTAATATAATTGAATATGGTATTCTATATGTTATATAATACATTTTTTGAGGAAATATAACCAAAATAAAACTGGTAATTTTTTTTTGATTTATTATTGATAGACTAAAAAAATTAAGAACAAAAATTTTATCGAAAAAATTGTTTTTGTTCAGAGCCTGTGGGTAAAATATTTATCCTGTCGGTAAAATATTAATCGTCAAACTCGTCTGTTGCTATTGAAAGTCATTTTCATACACAGGAAACCCAAAATCCGCCATAGCCATCACCTTTTGACTTGAACCAGTATGTCCGAACCCTAACATAAGAAATAGTCTAATCCAATTTGTGAGATACGAAAACCTCTTCAAACTTCTATGATTCAACCATTAGACTTTTTCCTTCACATCTTGGTCCACACCCTTCACCTTGTATAAATATCAAACCTTGCTGAACCTCAAACCCAATTCATTTCACATCACATTTCTTCGGAGCCTCGAGACGTTAACGCAGGCCAGCCTTCCCCATACCATTCACGACAACAACTTCCTTCAAAGACATAGATATAGCAAGATTTGATAGATTCAACCATGGCAAGTCTTCAAGTTTCAGGCATGGTGGTTTCAGGTTCTTCATCCTCTTGTTGCAGTCATAAAACATTAGTTAGAGCCACTATAAATGGACCGAAAATCCGGATCGGCTCTCTATCTCTACCAAGGCTTTCTAGCAAAGATTTTATTGAAGAACTGAGCATTAGATCAGATGGTTTTGGAATTCCGGTAACTACACAAATGGAGAAGGGATCCATTCCCAAGACCAGTAGTTCTGATCCAGTGGTAGATTCGGTCCCAAGACCAGTAGTTCTGATCCAGTGGTGGTTGCCAAGCTTTACGCAATCATGGAGGCTGTGGCAGATAGAATTGAGATGCACGAGAACATTGGAGAGCAAAGAGATAACTGGAACCACCTGCTTTTGAGTTCCATTCATGCTATGACTCTCACCGCAGCCACCATGTGTGGACTTGCAGCTGCTAGTGCAAGTGGTGAACCATTTGCAGGACTCAAGGTATCTTCGACGATACTATATCTTGCAGCAACCGGAATGTTGGCGATAATGAATAAGATCCAGCCTTCACAACTTGCTGAAGAGCAAAGGAATGCTGCTAGGTTGTTTAAGCAGCTTCACGGCCAGATTCAAACTTTGTTGTCCGTTGGCACTCCTACTGCTAGTGATGTCAACGAAGCAACGGAGAATGTTTTGGCTTTAGACAAGGCATATCCACTTCCATTATTAGGCGCCATGCTTGAAAAATACCCATCAAGTGTAGAGCCTGCAGTTTGGTGGCCTCAACAAAGGCGAAAACAAGCGAAAGGGCTCGGTAGGAAGATAGAAGGAAATGGGTGGAATAGGGAGTTGGAAGATGAAATGAGAGAAATTGTTGGGGTTTTGAAGAGAAAAGACAAGGCAGATTACTTGAGATTGAGTGAAAAGGCCTTGAAAGCTCACAAAATGCTGGCGTTCTCTGGTCCTCTACTTACCGGTCTTGGAGCTTTGGGGTCAGCTTTCGTAGGAACTACCAACCCATGGGCTGTGATAGTAGGAGTTGCTGGTGGCGCCTTGGCAAGCGTAGTGAATGCACTGGAGCATGGAGGCCAAGTTGGGATGGTATTTGAGATGTATAGAAGCAATGCAGGTTTCTTTAAGCTCATGGAAGAATCTATAGAATCAAACATAAACGAGACAAATGTATGGGGAAGAGAAAACGGACAAGTGTATGAAATGAAGGTGGCATTACAGCTAGGCAGGAGCCTATCAGACCTCAGAGACCTTGCAGCTTCATCTTCTTTAAGAAATATTGAGGAGGATACTGAAGAAGAATTTGGAAGCAAGCTTTTCTAGTGCTAATTAATTGGGAGCTTAATCATCAAGTACCTCCTTGTTAATATGATTTGTTGATTCTTTTTGTATATGATATGCTAACATGAATTTTGTTCATATAACAACACTTCATTCATCCTAATAAGAGTGCTTTTGATATCTTTTTCTCACTTTATTTGGTGTATATTACTTTGTTAATTAATTAGTGTGCCTATATTTTAGACTTGGTTGACAGTTTCTAAATCAACATCATCATCGGTTAATCCCATTGTTATATAACAAAGACAATTTTCTTATTATTATATACCCCAACATTAATATTTGGCGTTCCAATAAAAAAAAAAAAAGTTGGTGTGCCGTAAACACCATCTTGAGAGAGAGTGTTTACAATGACTTGGGTGATGGCCAATGTTAATAAATCCAGCCCCAATTTAAAATTTAATTTTAAATCTCTCAAGTTAAATTCTATTTGATTTAATTTTAAATTTAGCTTGGATTAGGTTGTGGATTGAAGAGCTAACCCGTAAAATCATTGTATTAACTTGCCGGGAATGAGGTTTAATACACTGTGAGGGATAGAATTGATAAAATAAGTTTTTCATGTCCTCTGGAGGAGTCTGTCTTGCTGAAGCTCAAAGAAACCAGCCAGTCAAAGCGCCCAAACTTAGACGCTGCATTTAATGCAAGAAATAGTCTAATTGATTTTTCTTATTAGATTTTTGTTTGTATACCTTAGACATCGTTTAGATGCAACTAGCTAGTTAACTGTAAACATTTATAGATTCATTACTAAGGTCATCATCGTCGAGCTCGAGGGAGCCACCATAAGCATCTTAAATTCGAAGTTATTAAATTCAGCAGGTCCTGTGGCCCATCGTAAGCTTCAAGTCACTTTGTATGGATTGATATGAGATAAATAAATAATATTATTTTATTTTTTAAAAGTTAAATTAGTTTTTAATCACATTAACCAATCAAATTAATTGTGCTGAGTAGATTAATTTTCATTTGTCAAGCCAGAATAAATTTAATAATTGTTTTTAATTGCAAAATTACATGTGATAGAACTTATTATAAAATTTTATATCATGGTGTTCATTACTCATTTCTAGATCAGTTAATTAATCCGGTTGTTTAACGCTTTAACTAGCAAGTTGTGCTGTTGCATTATTAAACTTGAGCATTCTGAACCACTAATTAATCTTAAATGTTGCGGTGTTGACCAAATTAATTGTTTTTTTAATTCTTACAACCAAACCCATAAACACGTAAATTTAAAAAATAGTAAAAGAATATTTATTAAACTTCATCCAACCTTTTCTAAGCCTGAATATTTGGTTAGGTAGGTGCTTCAATTCTTTTATGCATTTCTCAATTAAAAGGATTATGAATTTCATATCTGAGTTCTAAATATGGTGCGAACAAAAATATTGTAATACTATCATATTTAATAGTTTTATTGATAATTTTTTTTATTGGTATTTATACTATCATTTCGTTGGCAAGAATTTTACCGACAGATGTACAAGAAAAAACCATTCGTCAGTAATTTTATTTATGTCAACAATTCTGTCGATAAAGGAAAAATACCTATAATTTTACATAGAGCAAATACCCATAAAAAAATACCCGCTTTAATACACCAATGAAATTATTCCATTGGTGATTGACAGTGGAATTTATTATAATTTTATTTCAATTCTATGTAAAATAACAACAGAATTATTTTTTTAGTAATAGTGGCATATAGTGTAAATTGTTTTAAACTCTCTAAAATATACTAATGAATGGTGTCTATCAACATATTAGTCTATAATAATTTAAAAATATATTTTAAAAAAATCTTTTAAACAAAAAAAAATAATTAAAAAACTAAATTTGTATAAAATAAATTGGAATAATATAAAATCCATACAATTATATATGTTCAAATAAAATTAAACTAAAACAATGGCGACATTGGAGGAGGAGAAAGAAGAGGCCTTGGATCAAATAAATGAAAAGATGGCGCACATGTACCATCCATCTATGATTTCATGTTCATGATCATTTGACGGAGTTGTTCATAATCTATCGAGAGTCACTTATATTTTTAGGTGAGATGGGTCGTATGTTGTTACAAGACCGCGAACTCCTGAGACTAAGTGCTTGATATCAATTAAGAGCTTCTAATGATTGAGAGAGTATGGGTCATTCACAAGTTCTCGGTTATAGCATACAAAATTTCATACACTCAATTTTTATTAGGTCCGCTAGACGATCTCGCTTTTATACATAAATCTAAATTGAAATCTAGGTAGGTTAGAGGATTATCTCAGTATCTCTCTATCAACCGATTATTATATATCACTGGAAATAAAAACTAAAATCATCAAATTTAATTTAAGAAAATAATAACTTATGGAAAAAAAATGATTGAATGAATATATCACATAGTGTTGAGCGAGGTTGTCAATGAACTATTGCACCCCCTTTTAATGGTCTTCACTCCACTCATATATCACCACAAAAAACTTTATTGGGCTTAATTCAAGTCTAAGAGTCGTAGCCTATAAGAGAAAAAATGTTATAAGTTAAATATATTTATAAATAAAAACAAATTAATTAAATATGACTTTAATTAAAATTAATTTTACCATTCACTTCACATACAAAATGATAGGAACAAAGTCGTTGATATGTGTGATAACTAAGTAGTGAATTTGCCAAGTCCAGTTTCCCATACTGAATTGTGAGCTTCCTGTGAAATGCTTGAACATCATGTCCTGAATATATTTTGCCCATATATTCTTTGGAATGTATAGCGGCTTGAAATCCTTCTAAATCACCACACTTCATGCCAAAAAGCACGCAACCTACCTAATACAAATGTATTGTATATGAGTTAATGATAAATGAAATTTTAATATTTAAAATAAAAATAATTATTGTAATGTTTTTATTATTACCTAGCTATAGCGTGATTCTCCCAAAACCTCTTGCATTTTTCGTATCCCATTCAAATTTACCCTTGCATTAACAATTTATGAAAAATAAATTAATAATCTAAATAAAGTAAAAATAGTTAAAATTTTAAGTTAACATTAACCATAAATTTTATAAACCATGCATCGATATAAGGTTTCCAATTAGGATATTTGGAAACCTAACTTTATTAAAACAATAAAATCTTCATTGATAATTTAAACACAAATGTTATTACATAGGCGACCTTAATATTTGTGAACCTAAAAATCAATAAAATTAATGTAATATTAGTTGTTCATGAATTGTTAAATGCAAACCAACTTAAAGTAAAACAAACTTGCATTAAAAGGTCATCCTTCCAATACACCTTGTACTTGCAAGTAAATGGATTTTACCATAAAGGGACACTGCCTTTACAACATTGTGGAACAATACTAAAAGAATCAATATCATGAGTTGATGTAGATGCCTTTTTTTGGTTAGCACCTAATAATACGTTATTGTCATCACTAGAAGAATTAGTTGTGATTATGTACTCACGTCGTATAGTTAATTTTTCTATATGCATCTACACAAATTTGATGAATATTTACATAATTAATTTTGATTTAAGAAAAAAAATATCGACAATAACTCCCCTATAATAGAAATTACCTAGAATTTTCAATCCTACAAATATACAAAATATATGCCACAAATAAGTTGATTTTAATTTATTTCTAATAATAATTTTGGATTATTCAATTTCATCTTATTTTCAACGCGATAATGTTTTTAAACCTAAATTGACAAAAAAAATTTGTAATTAAATTTAACCCTATATATTAAACTAACATTTATACTACAAATTTGACAATAACAATTAAAATTTAACAAAACAATATAATATTATTGCAATGTAAACAATAAAATAGAAAAATAAAATAAAATTTAATCCTATATAATCAATTAACATTTATACGATAAATTTGACAATAACAATTAAAATTCAACAAAACAATAAAACATTATTGGAATGTAGACAATAAAATAGAAAAAATAAAATAAAATTTAATCCTATATATTCAATTAACATTTATACAAAAAATTTAATAATAATAATTAAAATTTAGCAAACACAATAAAACATTATTGCAATGTAGACAATAAAATAAACAAAAAAAATATAAGCTTTAGGAATAAAAAATGCTTACCTTAATAATGTGTTTAATTTTAGAGTTTATCTACTTGTGAAAAAAAATACTTTGTGAATAAATCAAAGAAAAGAAGAAAAATAAGAAGAAAATAAATCAAAAAATTTACCATACATACCTTTTAATCATGTTAATAGTAAAAATGTTAAGTTCTACTAGTTGAAACTACAATGAAAGAGAGGACTTGAGTGAGAGAGGATTTGAGTGAGAGAGGATTAGTAGAGAGAGTGAAGGGAGAATTGCAAAAATGAGAGAAAAAGAATGAACTTCTAGTATCTTTGCTGGGTTTTATACTACGTGTTTATCATAAAATATTAAATAATATTATTTTAAATTAATTCATCAGTAATTTCTTTGGTACTTCACATTGAAATTTTTATTTCACATTAAGATTTTTTTTAAAAAAAAACCTTCAAATTTTTGACAATTCATATATGATTTCAACAATAAAAAATCAAATAGTATACAATTAGAGATGCATTTATTAACAAGGCACTAGAATTCGCAGTCTATTGATAATTCTCTCAGGAACCTGAGAGTCACTCAATACACTTTAATTGCCATCACTGACATGAGAAGGGGAACAATTCCCTTCATTTCTAGAATTTACTAACGGACATAATTTATCAGTGTTTTTAATGGTATTTTCTTTTGTGTTTTTTACTATGAATAGTGTCAAGAAAAGGAGGACAATTCTCTTCATATCTGGATGACACTAATGATTTGTGTTTATTGGTGTGCTACATAATGAATTGGGAAAGGAAACAATTTCTTTCGTCTTTGGAATACAATGATAGACACAAATTGTTGATGTTTTTATTGAATTTTAACTGATAAACATATATCAAGGTAACTTTATAGTAACTAAACATTCATTTATTAAATTTTGATTAGATTTTAACCGATGAATATATAACATTGGATACAATTTTGTTTAGTTTAATTTAGTCAAAGCCAATACATAGTTTAATAAGTTAATAAGATGATCACCAAATGAAGTTAAATTTAATAAGACAGGATAAAGATTTATTAAGCTTTCCAAATTCAAAATTTAAATCTAGCCAGAACTAATACACAAGTTTACCTCTAAAGTTGATCTCTAAGTGGAGCTAAATTTATTATTAATGTGAGCATAAAGATCAGTTTGTATATATTTTAATTAATCTCATAAATATTAAAGTTAATAATTATATAAATCATTAATAGTTTTAAGATTTATGAATCTCAATTAATAATTTTTTAAAAATAAATTTAAAATTATTAGCTAAACTATATCCTGAAAGTTAAATTAAATAAGACAGGATAAAGGTATATTAAGCCCCTTTGAATTCAGAAAAATGACAAAAGCAAATTAGAGGAATTTAATTAGTTGCAATTCGGCCACCTTCTACGAATTAATTAATAAAAAAATCATTGTGCCAGTAGCTAGCGTTTTCATGTGATCACAGAGTACATCACACGCATCAGCCCTCATCATTATTTGGCAAAGTGATCAGATTGGTAAGTAGTTTATCCATCCTATCACCATGATCTTTTCCTCTTTCACAGTATTCTTCCAAGAATAGTCCATCAGTAACATGCATGCCCCAAAAGGTGATTAGCTTTTAGCGCAGGTAATGATGGATGTTGTTAATCACATTTTCCTGTAATTACAGGTAATTAGTTCATCCACCTTAAGCTACATGCATCATCTTCTTCTTTTCTTCTTTTTTCTTTTTTGCGAAAGGGCTAGTACATGATCCTGCAATATTCAACCAAACAGAATAAAATTTGATTATTCAATGATTTTATCGTTTTTCAGACAGAGAAGAATGCTCTAGGTAGTGGGTTGTTGCTTGAGAGTTAAGACTGTCTCTCTCTATATATATATCCTGTGATTTCACAATCCCATATATATATATATCCTGTGATTTCACAATCCCTGACGATTCATGTTGCTAGTGATTAGGTAGCTTACATGTAATATATTAATAAAGACAGTCATTTTGACTATTATCTCGAAAAAACAAAGCCAGCAGAGTCAAAATGAATACCTTCCTATGTTTTTTTTTATGAAAGATATAAATCTATCCTTAAAATAATTTTATTTTTATATTTTCATCTATGTTCTTGCAGTTGAATGCGTTTCTGTCATTTTTGTATCAATATTGCTATTACATCCTAGGATCTTGAACTTACTATTTAGTTTATACATTAATTTAGTTTAGTTTCGAATCTTAGTGATTATTATTTTTAAGCTATAATTTCATGATAAGAAGAGCTATATCCGTTGTATAATTCAAAATCACATTTACAAGTCCTTCAATATCCTCCCACACACGCAGCTTGATGCACAAATATGAGAATAATTAATTAAAGATACATTGAGCAGAGGCAACTTAATGCTTCTGAAAATGGGGCCTCGAGGACGGGACCTGCAGGAGAGTGATTGGATCAATAACGAAAACCATGGCGAGGGAGAGTTGCTTTCGAATGTCATCCTTTTTTAACAGAAAGCATGGACCTGGACCTGGCCACCCTCTGCCAACCAAACTACTTCTTAGTACATTTTCATGCTTTGCCACCCCTTTTATGCTTCCTGACGTCGGTTTCTTAACATTTAGTGTTTGTTAAAAATAAATTATAATAAAATTGGTGTCGGTAAAATATGTGCTCCCCTTTGTCAAAGCTTAATTATACTTCATATATAAATTTGTCGGTAATACATTCGAGGCTAATTCTCTATTGTATGATGTAGCTCATTCGTAACTTTCTTTATTGAATTAATTACAAAAGGGGCACTAAGAAACCATTTTTTGCATGAGCCGTCGCAGCCACTCCTTAAATTCCCAGGATGTGAACTAGTTTACGTTTTAAATATTCGTTTTTAAATCCTGAAATTAGCATTAGCATTCCTTCTTCTTCTTCTTCTTCTTCTTCTTTTTAAAATTATGAGATCAAATCTATTCATCCAGTATATTTGCAAATTAACTTGAATTTAAAGTAATTTCTAGATCACTAAGTTATTAAAACAATGATATTTTTTTTATGTTGACTTGATTTAGATAAAATTTGATTAAATTAATTGAGTTGCTAGAAATTTAATTGGATTGAACATAATCGACCGGTGAAGGTTTTATCAAGTTTAACTAGAAATATATCCTAAATCAAATTTGAATATTTTATCAAGTTTAAGTAGAAACATATCTTAATAAAAAATATAATTTTATCGAATTGAAAAAAAAAGCCTATTTGATTTGATACTAGAAAGCATTTAAAGACTTTTTCTTTTTATATATAAATAGATTTGCATTTTACTTCATCTATTTGTTATTGATCATAAGAATTAAATGAATAGAAATACTAAATCCTTAAATTAGCAATCCTAATCTAACTTGTTAATGCAGTCTTCTTAACTATTCTTACTTTCATTTAAGGCATCATGGTAGATGCCTATTTTAACCTTCATTTTCCACTTTCAAAACGCTATTGGAAAGCAGTCCTTGGACAAAAATAGAGTTCTGGTATTCATCACTATCAGCAGCAATATTAAATAATTTTAGCATACCATATACCATATAGGATCCATTAGGTTGAAGCTTTTTTTCATAATAATAATAATAATAATGAGTTTGAGCACTTGTATTTCAATAATTTATTGGCAAAAGTACAGCGGACAAAGAGATGCACATGCTCTAAGTGTAAGAAAAAATAAAAAAAATTGAATCCTTAAATTAATTTAAATACAAGAAACCTTCAAAAAGTACTGTGAGGTGTAAAAATATAAAGGAAAAAAACCTTTCTAGGGAGGGAAAGAGACATTTATTACAGCATTTTTATCCCTCTCTGACGGGGGAACGAATTATCCTGAAAAAGAAGACATGTAATTAAAATGTTTAGGACAAAAGTCACACATAGTCCCTCAAGTTTCAACATTTACTCCAATCAACATCTATACGTTATACTTGGCCATGACCCTCGTTTCCCACTTGATGGATCATGGACAGTACACACACATATATAGTCTACTTTTTGCATTTTGGATCGAAAATATTGGAGCCATGATCCTATTTTTCTAGACGCGCGTTTTACAGTGCTCAAACTGTAATCACTATTGATAAAAAATTGCGTGTGTCTATTTTGTTTTGCATCATAACATTTCTTAGTTGCTTAGTTGAGTACTAATTTGTTTAGTTGCCTAGTAGAGGATTAATTTGACTAAATTTGAAAGATGTAGGGTCCATATATGATTTCTATCGTCTTATATCAATCAATAAAAGAAATTTCAAGGAAGCCTCCAAAGTAGCCTCCATTCCATCCAATAAAAACCTTCTTCTATGTGATCTCTGTAAGTTTTCTTTGATCACCATCCTCATTGCTAAAAGTACCTCAAACCCACAAAAACTCTTGATCTTGAGCACCAAAGACTCCATCTTTACAACCTCTAACACAAAAAGTCTCAGTCTTTTCTAAAAAGAACACTAAACATGATTCAGCTTTTGTTTACGGTGATATTTTCAGAAATGGCAATGATATTATTATTTGTTTTCAAGTCCCCAATAAGGAAGTTTCTGATAATGAGCTTGGATCGACTCAAAAGAGGGCGTGGACCAGTCATGGTTAAGACAGTTGCAGGGACAGTGTTTGTGGTTTTAATGTCAAGTGTTTATAGTATGGTGAAGATCCAGAAACGTGGGATCGATGTTGGTGGTGTTGTTAATCCTACAGACCAGGTTCTTATGGCTAAACATCTTCTTGAGGCTACTCTTATGGGTAATAATTCTTTGTTTCTTGAGTTATGTTTTTGTTTTGGCCTTTTGTTTTGTTAAAGTTATGAGCTTTGTGGGGTTAATGTAATGTGATTGAATGTGTGCTGAAGATAGATTTTCATAGATATGTTTTGATGGGTTTGGCGGGGTTGATAGTTTCACTGTTTTATGCACGATTTGGTGAAATAATGGCTATTTCATTTCGGATTGGAGATGTCTGAGATCCATTGTCAATGCTGAAGAATGATATCTAAGTTAAAGGTGTGTTTTGATTGTGAGGTTGAGATTTTTTTTTCTTTTCTTGTTTTTCCTCCTAACCATGCGTGTTGAATGATTTAATGAAATGAGGCATTTGATTTGGACCTGTTTATTGGTAGCTTGTTAAGATTTAGAGAGAGAGAGCATTGTGTCTTCCATCACCATGGAAGATGGATCACCAAATGTTTAGTGCTGTGGGGAATATATTTTTTTTTTTTTGAGTCGATTAACTCCAATAACTGAATTTTGATTGACCTTGAGCAAAAGAGCCTAAATATTACGTTTTTCCTTCCTAGATCAAGGGAGAACTTTGGAGTTGGAACTCTATGTTCAGGATTTTAGGAGAGTGTCAACTAGATGATTCTTTCTCTTTTTTTGTGTTTAAGCTCTTAAAGCTAGCATGCGATACTTATTTCGATGTAAGAAAATCATTTCAAACAGCGTCAATGTCTCCACATGTTGTCCTGCTTTTCCTGTTTTTAGATGATTGAACTCTGCCTTGATGCTTGGTAATGCCATTAGATTTGAACAAATGTGCTGCTATTTTCAATTAAAAAAGATTCTTTGACAACTAAACTTCAAGTAAAGAGCAATACATGCTGTGATTTTTCTCTTATACAGTATTACTATATAGTGAAGCAGTAATAGCCTGTGTTTTCTATGGATGTGCCAGCAGACCTATGGTTCCCTTAAGATGTCAAACTTACAGCATCCTGTATCATACATGTATTTGCAAAAGTACTTCCAAATATGGCATTTTTCTGCACCAATGGAGTTCTCTTGAGCTGCACGAAGATTTTATCCCTGTTATATGCTCTCTTGTCTATTGTACATCAGTTATGAATTATAAACTCAAAAAACAATAAGATAAAAGTGGATTGTATAACTTCCAGTATCTATTTTTCCTTTCAGAATGCTGTACAACACCTCAGCTGTGATCAGATTCATCATGATGTTTGTCAAACACTTGTCCTTCATTTCAGAATGCTAGGCAACATCTCATTTGTAATAAGATTCAACATACTGCTTTTCAAACATATGTTCATTTCAAAATGCTCTGCAACTTCAAATGCTTTGCAAAAATTGGGTCATCATCAGATTTTGTAACTTCAAATGTGTGTTTTTCATTTCCAAACATATGCTGTCATTATACTTTTACAACTTTGGCAGGTGGCATAGATATTTGAAAATATATAATTTCCTGCTTCTGATTCTTTTCTAATCATTTAGCACTGGTGAAATTGTGCAAAAGAAACCTTGCTTCACAAAGTTTCATATTTACTGCCAAGAACTTCCGCACAGTCCCCTGTTTGTTTGATGTGTCTCCAGAATGACTATTACCTTTATTTAAATACCTTTTATGCTATGCAATGCCATCTCTTTTTTACATTTTTTGCAACAGCTCTTCAGTGAACCTATTCATGGATCTTGTAGAACATAGTGTTGGAAAACGAATTTCTTTAAATAATATATGTGGGGAATGGTGTGAAGTGCTTTCTTTTGTAGCATATATCTTCTTTTCTGAGCAGCACTCATAAACGTGAGAGTTTTGTCTGTTTCTAAATCTTTTGAAATTATTTTTTGTTTTTGAGTTGAATGACTAGGCAATTTATTTTTGCAAATTCCTTGTTTCTAGAGACCTTATGGGCTCTTCAACCTGTATAAACTTGAGGTAACTCTTTGCAGGTTCCATTCTTTTCCTTTCACTAATGATAGACCGCCTGCACCACTACATCAGAGAGCTTCGTATGCGGAGGAAGAGCATGGAGGCTGTAAAGAAACAAAATCGAAGTTTTGAGGATGGGAAGGTTGAGGAGACCAAAGCTTTAGAAACAGAGGTGTCCACACTGCAAGAAAAACTTAAACAGCTGCAATCTGAGCTGGAAGTCAAGACAAAGGAGGTAAATACATCAGAAGCCAATGCAATTGCTCTAAGTAAGCAATCTGAAGGGTTCCTTCTTGAGTACGATCGCTTGCTTGAAGAAAACCAGAACCTACGGAGCCAGTTGCAATCTATGGACTTGGGACTTTCACGATCAACTAGCAAGAAGAATACTTGAGAAACTGAGCCCCACTTGTTAAATAGTCTTTTTATCCTCCTCATAGTTGGTTTTTTTTTTTTCATAGTATCACTGGGGATTTTCACGATGGGATTGTTGGTTAGGGTTTAATTGACATCTATGCATTGCTGTAAGTGTGGAGAAAAGGACAAGCTGAAACGCACAGAAAAGGAAAGTAAAATTAGGGTTATCATTTTGTGTTCACTACAAGTGAAATGTAGAGCTTAACGCCGAAAAATAATGGATATCTTTTGTCAGCATAATTTCTGATATGTTGTTTTCTTAACATTGCTTGGTGTATTAGAGAACATATGCTGCTGGTATTCTCTCCTTTCTGAATATAAATCTTTTTGAGTCGGACAAACTTTTTTGATTTTAGCCAGGGATTGAAGTGATGCTCAAACTCTAGCTCTCACCTCTCTTATTTTGCAAGGCTACAAACTTCGATCTGTAACAATGCTTTGTGTTTACAATTGACTATGATTTAACCTGAAGTTCTTGTTTTTGAATTACTGGAAAAATGCGGTACGGGATCATTTTGATGGAGAAACATATCGGCGTCTAATGCAGTAAGCACCATCAATTAAGCCAGGGAAAATCAGAGCTGACAGTGCAGCCAGCACAAGCATCAATCCTTTAAACATAATATTAGAAATAGCCATACGATATGATGAAGATGAGACTTGGCAGATAGATAAGGTTTTGTGCTGCTGAACTTGAATAACACCTAGTGTAGACAAGGGTAGAGTGGTCAGGCCAGTATCTGAATCATCATGCTTAAAGCCAATTCTTACAATTGCATTTTATGGTGGCTCATCCTCTCTCTCGAGGAAGTGGTAGCAGTTCTATTTGAGTTTGAGATTGAATCAATAGAGACACGTGGAGCAATGTGTCGTATGGTGGGGTTTACAAGGGCAACAGGGGAGTGGATATTTTAGTCCATTTTCAGCAGTGAAATCTGTCAGGTCTCACCTTGACAAGATAGAAAAAAGATTGATTTTGAGAAAGTAGAAGATAGATTTTGAGAGAGGAAAAAATAGAGAAAGGAAAGATTGAAGAGATAGGGAGAGAGTTCTGTTGTTCCTGCAAAATTACTTCATTCATTATCTGATTATTATGAAATGAATCTTACTCTACTAACTGAACTTCATTTTCCTCCATCTGTTTCTCACAACCTTCCTAATTGCTAACTTCCTCTATTTAACTAAGTACTAACAGTAACAGAATTTCTGCTATTGTAACTGCTACCCTTCACCCCTCTTAACTACTTCATGCCCTTGTACCAGTAATCGTAACAATATCCATACCTTGAAAGGATTATTATCCTCAAGAATCGAAAGAAAACAACAGGAACTGCATCTGAATCTTGCCTATTTCTTTTCATGCATCATATTCAGGAAATGAATTGGACCACTGAATTAATCCAGCCGCCACTGCTCTATTTTCTTCTTTCATGATCTTTCTTTCCAAGATTGCTATAGGCTTGACAATAACTCGTCTTCTTCAGCTTTATCCACATCTAAGAACCTATCCTTTTCCACTCATTCCATCATATGTATTTCCTTCACGCTACATTGATGGCATGGACTGTACTTCTCACCATATTTAATTGTAGCACCACTCTAGCCTTCTTCTTTGCAATCATAAAGGACTTGAGTTCTTCAGACCATGAAAGCTTCACTCCATCTAAGAGCTCAAAGTTTGGAGCTCTTTCAGGATCAAGCCACCTCTCGAACATGCAATTTTTTCCGTTCACATAAACAGCATATGGAGAACACTTGCCTCTTTGGTTGACCATCAATCTTCTCTCTTGCATCTACGACAATGATAAGAGTTTATTTCATCCTCGAGAGTGGTTTGATGAAACCCAGAGGGAGTGGAGGGAGAAGATGACACCAACCAAAAAACATATAACTTGGAACCTACAAAAATCACTCCCGGTGGTGCATGAAACCCCATGTCCTGTGTTAAGGAAAAAATAAAATAAATAAAATCGTATGTCCTGTAATGACTATGAAGATTAAGCATATGTGAGTAATTAAAAGGTAGGTCTTGGTGAATTGGACCAACAATTTTTAGATTAGTGGTGGATCTACAAAACGAAGGCTCAAACTCGAGCTTTCTCCTCTCTTGCCTGGCAAGAATATAGACTTTGATTTACAATTGATTATAAATTAACATGAATTTCTTGTTTTTGAATTACTGGAAAAATTCAGTGCAGGGTCCTTTCGGTGGAGAAACCTGTCAGTGTTAAATGCAGTGAGCACCATCAAGCCAAGGAAAATCAGATTTGACAGTGCTGATAACACGAGCATCAATCCTGAAGCTATATGACCTTTAATCTCTTTTGCGTACTAAACAGAAACGAGTGCCAGGAATGTTAATGTGAATGAGCAAACTCACCATGCAAGATTGAATTTTCTCATTGATTTCTTGAAAAGAGCTGGCCTCCAAGTCTGTTACACAGCATACAGATTGATTTATTAGATGAGAGCAGGTTTCCTCACACAGAATACATATGGTATTATCACAGGCCTAGTTTCATATCAAGCATCACAATAGGAAGAGTAAAGATGCCACAAAAAACATAATAGGGAACAAATATAGGTGACGATTGAAGCAACAAAAGCCATGAAATCATACAAGTGGTTTACTCCTGTATAGTGCAAGAACTCTTGCTTCACCAAGTTAAAGTGAAAGAAACATTTCAGGACATAGAGAAGAGAGAGGGAAATTTGTATCAGAAGTGCAAGCCACCATAGCAAAAGAAAAGCAGTTGAAGGAAGCATACGAAATACTTGCCAGACATCTTGTGAACAATTATTATTAGGTTCACTGAGGACCTTCCGTAGCAAGGCTTGTGTACCTAAAGACAGTCTTATCCTGAAGTAGCCTGCATGTGTCCTAGTTAAAATGGAAGACTTTGATAGCTTGTCAACTTCAGCTTGGTAGCCATTTTGTTCTTTGCTGGTGATGATCATAGCATCGATTTTGATCTCAATTTCTGGTTTAGCATGTACATCACTGTTGCTTCCATTTATCTATATTGAAGGAAGTGGGCCTGAGTATAAGAACCCCTGAATTTCCGTATCAGGCTATATGGGTGCTTATATAGGTAGAGAAATGGGCGTGAGACAAGACAAAAAGCAATGGGAAACTATGTATTAGGTGTGAAAGCTATCATGCCCCATATTCTATGGAGGGCATAGCTTTGCTTGTTGACATATTGAAAAAAAAAAAATTCTTGGAAGATACTCTCATTTTCTTTGATATTATAATAGTTTTTATTATTAATTATAATTTAAAGAAAAAATATAAATTTAAGATGAAAAACAGATTTAAATACTAAAAATATTTCTAACCATTCCACTTCACAACACCAAAAGAAGCAAAATGCATTGAAAACAGTGGTTCATGGAATGGATAAATAAAAGCCTTACTGTTTTTATCAGAAGGTTCCAACGCAGATCACAGATAAATTTTTTGGCACCGCCTACTTCTTGATTTTAAGAATGTTCCTTCTAGGGCCAGCATAAGAGTTCAGAGATATTGTACAACAATAAAAAATAACGAACCTGAAAGTTCCATTGCTGAAACCAATCCATGAATCAAATTAAGTCTTGGAACATGCAGTCTGTTCTCGTAAAATAAGAACTAGGATACACCATAGGCGGGTTGGCAAGGCATATTTCAGTTAAAGTGAAGATATCACTGGAAGTGCTTAACATTATCCTTCAAGTGCTTTTCTTTCTTTAACTGTCAGAGGATCCTCAGAAAAATGTCAATGTTATTTAAATCTGAACTGGTGTATTCATCATAGATGTCAGAGGATCCATGAATTGGTGGCTATCAAACAACAATTTTGGCATTGAATAAATACCGACCTATAGCTCTAAAAGAATAGTATAATTAAAAGGGAGCACCCTTTTACTTGTGATCTGCGTTGGAACCTTGAAGATGAGTAGGTAAAAGAAAGATTTGATAAGAATGTTAATGGTTACAAGGTGATAACGAAGTATAAATTACTAAACAAAATGGGAATCCCCATAAAGCAATGGGACGTATATATTATCCCCTACTGGGGGAGCTGCAGCTGACTATAGAAAAGGGATCGTTCTTCTTCCCTTTTTCCCCCCTGCTTTTCCTAACTCCCAAGTCTTCCTGTTTATGGAGTCCACTCATGTTTCTAACGTTTCCTATTCAGTATTCACAATTGAGAGAACTCCAAGCACAAAGCTTATAGCCGATCTTTCACGTTTCGAGGGGCGGTTTACAGAAATTGAAAGCAGCAGCATAAAAGGAAAATCCCCTAACCTATAGTTTGGTTAGTATTCCATAACAGAAAGTTTAGATATAGAAGAAGATATAAACTTACTGAGTTAAAAAACAAAAATGAAGACATAAATAAATTTACATTGGAAATAATCTTAAAATGAATTTATATATTAATTTTTAAAATAAAAAAATACAGAAAAACATGTTTTTTCTATCCGTTATATATTTCCGAGACCGTAATCAAATGTCAAATTACTTTTCTTTTAATAAAGCCATATACATGTGTGTGCACTGGCAATTTAGGCAAAAGAAACATGATAATTGCTAAGTATTTTTTATTTTAATTATTTGGCACATCAAGATCTCATACATATCAGTTAGAGAGGCTATGAGAAAGAAAGATTATCTTGAAGGCACCACTCTATACATGAATAATATATGTGCTTGAAACCTAGAGAGACGTACGTGTAGTGTCAAGTATGGAAGTTGACTCCACAATATCTTACCATTAACACAAGTTTTCATCCATAATATATTAATTAAATGTTAATTCCAATATATATATAGATAGATAGCCGAACACTGAGACCTGAAATGAAAACAAGAAACAAGTTTCCACCATAGATTAATGTCATATCATATCCTGTTGTTAGTGCTTGATAGGGTTTTTCGTCGGCTTCCTTTCCACAAGTTCCACTCAAATATGTTATGCGTCTCATTTTCCCAGTTTTATTAGATTTTTTTACTCTTGAAAGACGAGTGGTTAATGACTGAGATCGATCAAGCTAGATTGTCGTCAACTATATATATATATATGAATATGAGCATAATAAGGAAGGGAAAGTTGGGAATCAAGTAGAGAACTAATGTCATGTCGTTCCAAGTAGCAACCATGCTTAATTACAGGATTAGCAATGAAGGTGCATCGCTTCTACGTACAAGAAATGCACTCTGTATATTTGCTCTGATGCTAGACACGTTCAATGACTAATACTCTCCAACTAGATATTGGTAAAGTAAAATGCGAAACATAACATTAAACGAGAATTATTAAAGAATAATATAAAAACATTCTTTTAATAGTTTAAGACAAGGTTTTTTAATATAACATTAGAATTTTATTGACTATACTTTGAATTTTATCATTCTATTTTAATTAATAAAATTAAATATAAAGTATTATAATATAAAATTATTCTTGAAATTTATTAGGTTGATTATACAACCCTTTGTGTATTTTAACATAATTATATAAAATATAGCTAGCTTTTCGTGGTGGGTTGTGACAAATATCAATGGTGTTGCAATTTACTGATGATGACAGGAAAGAGAGAGCTTAAATGACTAATTGCTGTTCTACTATCTTCTGTTGGGACACCATTGGTGCATGCTTTAGGAAAATATATAATTTATTCATAGAATAACCACTCTTAAACTATAGTGGTAAATGAAGTCAGTGTCAATTAGGCATTAGTTATCCTTTTCATTTATCAACAAAAAAAAAAACAGTTGGCTCACTATTTAAACCAACATCTAAGTCATACCTTATAAATTATAATTTATAAAATTTAGATTAATTTAATAATTCAAACCATGATACAATCAACTTAGAATCTAAATTTATTCAGTTTGAGGAAAAAAATAAGGGAATAAATTGATCCAATCATACATTTAAATTGACTCATAACATGATTAACTTGACTAAAATTATTAATTTTTTTAAAATAAATATTTTTTTAATTAAAATAATATTTTTTTAATTAAAAAAATAGTTAAGTCGAATATAAAGTGAAGATTTGAAAACTATATCATAACAATTGAAAGGCTGTGGTTTGGATGCTGGTGTTAAGTGGGCTGATTAACTAGTTTGGACCATTAAATTCAGCAGGTTTCGTATGACTAGATATGTAATTTTGAACAACCATGGCTACAGTATATGAAGATAAGCAAGCTAAGCATTGCGATGTGGAAAACAGAACTTTATTTCCTTCACAAAATTCGAATGGCTTACATAAAGCATCTTCTCTACCTGCACAAGGCATCAACAATATTTTATGCCTTCTGCCATCACCACAGCTACCACCACTGCTAGTGTTATTACATGTATTATTCCCACTAATACTTGTGGGCTCGTTAAGAACGACAAGGTTATATTCCATGCTAAGCGAAGCTATCTCCGCCCCACTATTTTCAACGGATCCATTGGCATATGCCATGTTATAATCCTCACTGCAAGAAACCATTTCTTGTTCTTTGCTACTTTTGTTGCCTCTTATTGTGACCCAAGCATCATCCCATGTCGACCAGCTGTGTGCTTTTCCATTGCCTTCAGTCAATTGCTTGATTCTTTCGAATGGAGAGACCAGAGAAGTATTCTGGGTCGAATCCCAAGTTGTCTCTAACTTCTCCATTGAGTCCCACAAGACTTGATCCAGAACACATGTTGGAGTGTCTGCTTTTGAGCTATTGTTTTCCTTTAAAATAAGATTTGGCTCTTCAATAATAAAATCATGTTTAAGTAATTCACTGGCTGACCACCTTTCCATCGGGTCCCTCTTCAAGCACTTGCTCAAAAAGTCCCTTGCTTGCTTAGACATGAAGCTTGGAATCTCTGGCGCGTTGCCCGAAAACCCAATCTGGTAAAGAGCTGAAACTGGGTCCGAGACATTCAACCATGGAGCCTGTCCGGTGGCCATCTCGACCATGGTACACCCAACAGCCCATATATCAGCAGGGAACCCTTGGTGTTCAGCACGCGCCGCTTCGGGTGCCATGTAAAGTGGTGTGCCTGAAATTGTTGCCGTCGTGCCCCAATCTGCCTCTGACACCTCATCAACCCGCTTAGCACAACCCAAGTCAGCAATTTTTGCCCCATCACTAGTGACCAAAATATTGTGACCCTTGATGTCACAATGCACTATGCCATTACAATGAAGATACTCGAGGCCGAGCAAAATTGTCCGAGCATACGATCGGATCATGTCCTCGTCAAGACAACCTCCACCCTCCCGAATTACATCGATAAGCGTGCCACCGGATGCATACTCCAAGAAAAGATTGTACAAGACCTTACCATTTTCATTAGTAATGTCGCAGCCCTTATATGCTACAATTTGCGGACACCTTAATGTTGAAAGAACAATTTGCTCCTTTTGAAGTGACTCCGATTTTGATAGTTCAGCTGACTTCACCGCAAAGACCTGACCGGACAGGTTGGCCCTGGCCATCGAGACGGTGGCTGATGAGCCACGGCCAATGATTTGGCCTCTAGTCCAGTCCATTTTGGAGAGAATGGGGAGGGGGGTAAAAGATTTAAGGGATGTGTATTAAGCTGAATTGTTTGTTATGGTAGCTGGCCATTGCAAGCTTCTATATATAGCACCTATAAAAACAGTTATGTGGTTGGCTTGGTACGTTTGGCTTTAAAGCAAGAAACATTGCTTTCTTCATTCAACTTTATTTTTTACACATTTTGTGGTCAATGGGCGGCCGCCGTTACTTCCTCTCTCTAAAGGCAAAGCTTCCAGGTGTCGAACAGCTGGTGGGTTGCAAGCAAATTTGGCCGGCTTTGGAGGCCACTTGCTTAATCTTAACGCTGAGCTCATTAGCTTAGCTATGGAATGATGCCTTGTTGACGAGATTATCACGTGAGCACATGCATGCTTTGTGTTGACGTCTTTTGTTAATGAGCGTGGGATCATACAATGGATGGTATATTCCATACTTTAGAGAGGTTAATTAGAGGATAAGAGTTTGTATTAATACAGAGTAGATTAGTTTAATCTCCATTGTTAATTGACTTTTGAAAGTCTCTAATGGTAGTGGACAATGAATGTGAAGGTAAACCTCTAATTAATAATGCTATGATATTGATCCTTGAACCAAGCTAGCTATAACAAGTTGGATTTTGTTATTAATTTTGAAGTAAAAGTCAATTAGTGCTTTACTTATAATGACTGTCGACTCATGGATTAAATGCTAATTAGGTCAAGAAATATTCTTCTTTAATTACATAGTAGCATGACTGTATGCTACAACTAAAAGTAATGTGGTATAAAGTATTTTAATAAAAATAATAATTATGTTTTTTTATATTTTTTTAATATTAGCATATCAAAATATTAAAAAAACACATTCAATTTAATATTTTTTAAGAAAAAACATGTTGAACTGTAAAAACAACACCCTCTAAGGATCAAAGTGGTGGTTGTTAAAATTATTAAGTTATGTGAATTGTTAGAATATCACAATCTAATAATTCAAAAGTACATTATATATCGTAGATATTCAAAGTCATGTTAGAAACTTAGATAACTTCAAGAGTGAATTATCGTACATTGTCAAACTCATGTTAGAAACTTAGATAACTTGTAAATGCATTGTTGATGACTAGATCCTCATGGAAAAAAATGATAGATTAAAGTATGGGCATTTTCAACAATTACTTTGTCATTACTCTTAATTTTTTTTAAGTAATATTTAGTCTTTAAAATCTCTTAATTGATATGAAGTGTTCAGCACAAAATCTTACATTTTATGTACTTAATTAATTTGGTTGATAGGATATTTCAATATTTAGTTAACATATTTTGTATTTAATTAAAGCCTCAAATTATTGTGACTGATGTGAGAATTTTTGGCTAGTTTCTATCAAGGTTATAATTCATTATTTTCCATCAATTAATTTATTCTTAATTATGACCATATTCATTCCAAAGAAAAGAAATTGCTTGCTAGCTCTTGAGTAATTTTAGATTTTAATTAATGCATTTGCATGCCATAATTATGTGAATTCACCAGGCTATTTGAATGGATGATCTAAAGCATCATAGCCTTAGATTTCAGGGCCAAACCTACAACTCTAGAAGAAGCAATTTGTTGCTTTCCTAGCTTAGAAATTTAGAATTGTAGGTGAAGTATACAAGAAGAATTCACAAGGCATTGTTCAAGGCACCTAAGAGAAGCAAATGCAAAAGAATGAATGAAAGCTGCAACCAATTCCCAAGAAAAGCCAAGAATCTATCTATCCGACGTTCCTTTCAAGTAACACAAACTATTACGTTGCTTTCTTCATGTGCCAGCCACCTTTTCCTTGGCTTCACTCCCTCCCTTTCACCTCTTCCAGTTTGGCTTTCGGTAAAAGGTTTGGGACCCATTCTTTCTTATGTAAAGATCAAACACTTCGGTGCGTTGAATGGATAATCGGCGTAAAGTAGCATAAAGCGGAGTAAAATATCCTTAAACAACAAGGAAATACATTTGAATTTCTTGAAGAAACACTGTGATTGTTCAGGACTGTGACATACTTTGGACTCTTCCTACCTGCTGCTGCTGCTGCTACTTTGAAACCCCACTTGGAAAAAAACAAAAGATTTTGATTGCTTTCTTTCCCAGGAAGGACTATTAATTTTCACTAGGGTTTTTTCTTAGATCAAATATTGGGAAATTAAAATGGGCTGATAGAATGTTAGTTACATTGTTTGCAAGTTGTTGCCGAAGGTGAGATAGAGAGCTACCAACTGGTAATAGTAAAGATCACAGACACAGATGTAGTTTTTATGTACTGACAAAGTTTGCGGGACAGCCGGCGCCCGTCTTTAACATTACATGCTTTTGGTGAGGAAAAAAGAAGAAAAAAAAAATGTGAAAAAGCTAGCGCAAGAATAAAGTATGTGAGGTAGGAGATGATTCGCCTCGTTTGCGGCCCTAACTAAAAAATTTTTAAAAAAAAATAATTTTTTTATATATTTTTAGATTAATTTTTATATGTCAATATTAAAAATAAATTTAAAAAAATAAAAAATATTATTTTAATTTATTTTAAAAAAAAATATTTTAAAAAACAACTATTATCATTCCTTCAAAAACAAACTAAAATTAAATGAGTTGTTTAAATATATCCCTTAATAGATTTGTTTTTATTATTTTATCCTTATATGGAGTAATATTTTATTGATATAGATAATTATTTTAAAATACTAACAGACTTGACAAATTAATCTAAAATCTAACTAAATCAAGACTTGTATTGATTTGGGTTAAAATAAAAATAAAAATAAAAATAAAACTTAGTTGATTTGGTGATTCAATAAAAAACTTGAGCTGATCTTATTAACCCGAGTCTAATCCGATTAGAACTTGACAATTAATTCATTAACTTTATATCTTTAATCAAAACAATGTAATTTAGATTTTTTAAAAAGAAAAAAATTTAGGAATAACATTGGTTATTAGATTTTAAAACAATGATATAGAATTTATGAAATTTAATTAATTCTTAAATTTTTTTTATGAAACGGTAGGAAAATGTATAGTTGGCAATGCTCCTAATAAGTTCCATGAAAACCAACCCACCAACTACCTATCATGCTTAGAATGGAAGTTTGGTCCAAATTACACAAGAAAATTACATTAACTAATGCATTACAAAATTCAAAAAGTTACATCATCAATGTCATCTCTCTTTCTGTTGTTGATCATGTCATTGTCATCAAACCAAAGGGAATTGAATATCCATGTATAAGTTGTTCACCCCTTGACCTTTGATCATTAAATCAATGTCCCACTTGTTTATGCGGCAATGTCTACATTGAAACTGTGGTTGAAATGAAAAGGCATTATTTCTTTATGTTTTTTCATTCTAAACATGAAAAGAATTTAATTTTAGTTAATAAGAAATAAAAGATTTCCCTTATCATCATGCATGCCATCAAAAAAACACTAAACTAAACTAAACGTGCATGGTGCATCATCGTTCTTAATTGACCATGAAAAGGCAGTGTGATGTGATTTTTATTTTTTATTTTGCTAGAAAGTAACGGGAACTAAGGGGCCCATTTGTGGCTTCCTTGTGACTGATCTTAGCTCTTCGTTCTTGGCTCTTCAATGGCCACAGGAGGTGCTGGTGCTATTAACTGTTAGAAAACGCATTTTGCAGGCCTTTCTTTGCCCTCCTAGCACTATTCCCTTCTTCACCGGCCACTTTCTCAACTAACATGAAAATAGCCACCAAAGTTGGCAGTTGAGGAGGAAGCACAAGTGCAGGCACTCAGTTGTTTGGTGACCAAAAGAATATATGCAAATGAAGGTGGGCAACTCACGTCAAGCATAAAGTAAGACACTAGAGACTTTTCTGTGACAGGGACTGAGTAAACGTTAGTGAGCAAATAAGACTATATTGCATAACGATGCACAGAAACATTGGCGAGCAAATACGACTAGACAACTAGATGTGGGTGAGTAGATAAGCCTGGACATGACTAAATGAGGTGGTGGACGAAGAGTAGAAAACGAATTTCTAGCTAATCCTAAACGCACACCAATCACATGCAAATGCACTGGTCGAGTCATACACCAAACGCTACCCAGTACTAGATTGCATGTAAACTAGACCCCCATTTTCCATGTCCCCACAAAGCTATATTTGAGCCTGAAATCTTTGGTGAAACTAACTAAATAAAAAGCGACTAGAAACAATTATCCTGATGGTGAAGTTTAAAGGAAGGTAAGGTTTGATAACAGCATAAACCTAACAGATCAAAAACTTTCCAATCTGTGGACCTGTAAATGACAATTATTAATTATATGCCTGAAGAGCAGTGTTCATTTCATGAACCTACTGAAAATGTATTAATGTAACCTAACATAACCTAACACTCTTTGGCTCCCTCTTTTCTAAGGATAGATAGGAAATAACCTGGACAAGAGTTTGAATAAGAACTGCATGCATCAAGGGAAAAAAATGGCCTTAAACTAACACAGCATTCAATGCATATGGCATTTTATACTGTATCAATCTGTAATTGATAAGAAGCAAGCAAATGAATATTTACAATAACATCTGTTTAATTTAAGTAGGGGGCAGAAACATCATATTTTTCATCAGTGACTCCCATCACCTTTTGAAAAGCACATTACATATTAGTTGATAAGATGGGGAAATATGAGACAGACCCCAAACTATATCCTTTAAGCTGCCTCTGCAAATCCAACTCTTAGCTTTCCAGAATCAAAGACAGTGTGGTAACGACCCATGAAAATATCTCCCAGTATCCTGAATTGCCCAAGATCAATAGGTAAGACTCCACGGAACATATGACCATCTATGACTATGGAATGAAGGTTATAAAACAAGCGAAACATGTTTTTAGGATCATTAAAAAGGTTTGTTGAGAATATGATGTACCAGAGAGGTCCCCGAGGAGGAGGTATATCCAAAGCAGTGAAGCCACTGATGCACTGGGCAGCTGAACCCTGGCCAACCTTGAGAATGTACTGATCACAAACCAGGAAAAAGGCATTAGTTCTATGAATTAATATGTATGGTTAATGAAGTACGTTAAAGGGGTAATGTTTCATGCAATACTAAGTTGTGTTGCATATTCAATAGGAGCACTTCATGTGTAAATGGAGGAAAAGTTAGGCCGTGTCCAAGTTCCTTATGAGCTTATTGTCGGACTATGGACTATATTACTACTAGAATACAAATTTAGACTACAGCTATGCATCCCAACATAATGACAAGACCAAAATCAGTTCTTAGAAGGAACTTAATGACAGTCAATCAAAACATCACACAATTTTGTATCTCTTAGAGCAAACAAATAAATGTAACTGACACCTCTTTATTATGATGATTAGCTGGTTGCATTTCACCAACTTGTGCATGGTTACAAATCCGATAAACAGTTACAAGTGCATACTTTTTTTTTTTTTTGGGGGGGGGGGCGTGGGGAAGACTTGAGAGTTCAGATACAATACCTCCTCTGGAGCGAGCTCAAACTCTTTGCCTCCAATTGTGAAGGCAACCGTGGGCATGGAAGGAACACTTTCACAGTCAACAGCTGATTCTCCCATCGGGTTTGGCATTCGTTCACAAAGCTGCAAAAGTATCATGGGTATCAGCAAGAGAAGCATATCGCAAAGGCCCAAGAAATTATTAAGGAATAATGCATGTGTTATCACCTCATTGATTAATATATAAAGTGCTAACGCATTTAATTCACCTGACTCGCATAGTCCAATATACGATCTTGTGTCTGGTTCTGCTTCAGCTGGCTTCGCATCCAGACAACTGCCATTTCACAAGCAGAGCACATAGCATCACCAAGAACACCAGATGACTTGTCATTGCCCTCATCCACCACGCTCTGAATGCTAATGCTAAGCAAAATTACAAAACACTAAGTTAACTGCCTATCCACAGCACAAGGTAAAACTTTCTACTGACAAAAGCAGGAGCATGCATGGCAGCAAGAATTTGCTTCCATGAAAAGGGGTAATATACAAAAAGAAGGGGTGTGCTTTAATGACTTTTCTCTGGCCTATAAACAAAAACAGGGGCCAGTATCAAGGAGCAAAAATAATGCATCCAAGTAAAATTGTGAAAGCCTGCGCATAAGAACGGAACACTTTAGAGCCCAACCTTATGCCACGGGTTCCATCAAACATGCAAAGCCCAATTTGAGAGCAAATCCTCTTTGGCTGTGCCTGTAAATACATAGGCAAGAACACAAATAAATCCTTAAATGCTGACCACAACCATTTTCTCAGGTAAAATTTTTATCAGCCAAGGTTAATAGAGTGTCTGAAATAAAAGTAAAGCTAGTTTTCACCTCAGAGAGTAGCAAATCCATTATGGCTTCCCCGTATTGTGAAACAACAGCCTTGCATTGCTGGCTAACAACTCCAGAGGCTCCAATGGCTTGATTTATCATTGTAATTATAGTCTGCAAGAAAAAGAGAGAAACAAACAAATATTTAAGCATACGCAGATTGACAACAGAACTACAGATCTGCATCATAGAAGATTCTAATTTTTCCTCTAAATGACTTATATAAAAAAATTATTTCAAAGCCTGTGACAAGGTCAGTCTAGAAGTCTATTACACTGCTAGGTTGAACACATAAAAAGTTTACAAGAAAATCAAGTTAAAAACTACCATATCCAAGTACAATTCAAAGTCAGAATCCATATCAGATAATTGTACCCAGACAGGGGCAACAAAACACGAGAATGAATTCATCTTTAAATCCTCAAACCAACAGAAGAAAAATATCAACAGCTTTTTACCTTTTCATCCTATTTGTTCTAGTCAATCCATACAACTTTAACTCAAGGTCAATAAATAGGATAGCTAAACAGTTAGCTAGCAAAGTGTACCGAATAAGATATCTACAATTATTCATCCAACAAGCTGAAGCATTCTTGTGTTTTGTTCATACCGCTGGACCTGCCAACAAGGAAGTTCCAGAATCTGCAATTGCTGCACAACCGCTGGCACAATACCCTGAATAGAAGCATCCTTAGGGTGATTAGACAATATAATGACAGGTAGTGTAGAATCATATGCAATATAGCACACATATATATAAAGACACATGGATACATGCTACATACAATATATCTTATTACACAGCTTTGCTCTACTGGTATATTTGAGTTTCTATTTAAGAAGTGAAGGTAATAAGAGAGAACTTACCAGTTGGTTTATCACCAATATGGACATCACCCATGTTGAACTATGAGCAAGAATTACAGTAAAACAAAATGAGAAAAATAATTGAAAAATATAGATAAAACATTTATTGAGAACTCTTAAGAAAAGAAAAGGGTACAGCCAACCAACCTGCCAATAGCCTTTCCGTGTCACAGGAACAAAAGTGTGCTTGCCCTTGTAATGTTTCGGGTCCATCCCACCAAACACAATTTCACCCCCTTCTTCATCCTCTGCATTGCGGTTAAGCCAGAAAGAAAATACTGGTTCCTTGATAAGACCATGTTTAATCATGTTGTCCCTGTTCAAAAAGCACGTGTCACTCAAACACAAACCATAAAAAATATTTAAATGGTCAGTGAGAACTAAAAGATAAGACAAATACCAGACAGGCACAGCATCTCCCACTGAAATTTCTTTGAACCCAAGTCCCAATATACCATCAAACTTGGCCACCAAAAATGTGATACCAGGCTCCTTAGTTGCCTCAATAAATTCCTTAAAATTATAAAAGTGCAGTGAGAACAGACTGGCTAATCACACCATGTAATAACATGCAAATAAGTTGAAAGACAACATTACCTGATCTTTCACAACCAGGCCACCAACTTCGATGGCGTCATTACTGAAGAAACCAGAAATAGATCCACTGCCATAGCGAATTTCAGCACTTTTTCCTGAAAAAAAGAAAAAGAAGAAAAATACGCATATGATAGTTTCTCTGTCATACAGCTCATGCAACTGCAATGACGAGCAATTCAGACTAAATAATCATAGCTAGTGATGCATTGTGTGGTTTAAGATTATAGTGAAGGTATCATTAGTTCCTAACTAATTTTAGTATCTGTACAGATTATAGCTCATCATGGCAACCACATACCTAAACAAAAAAGAAATTAATATGCAGCATTTTCATATTTACTTGGACCTAAACATTCTAGATAAACGTCCAATGGACCACATACAAATTAACAAGCTAAACTGTCTTCTCATGGAATGAATAACAAAATGCAGTTAAGAAATTGTTGATATTAGCAAGGAAAAACAAACCATTCTTCTTGTAGGTACTTGATTTTCCAGAGTCGTACTTAGAATGGAAGTAACAAGCAACCTGTATAGCAAAGTTAAACCATTAAAAAATCTCCAACAATCAATTCCTAATCTCCCTCTTAAACAATCAAAAATCTTCATTTGGTATGCACTCTTCAACATTAAGGGCACATAAACTCACCGATAAATAGCACTTAGATGATGGCACCCACAAATTGGAGCTACCAGTGTCAAAGATCACAGTGAACTTCTGAGGAGGAGAGCCAACACCAATCTCGCCATAGTACTGAGAATCCAGATAATTCTTCAAAGCAACAATATCAGTATCCTCGGATTCTCCAAGATTACTGCAAAGATTATACTTCCTAATAGAAGCTCTCAAGGTCTCTTTGGAATCAAGCCGTGCAGCAATTCGGTTGTTCTTATCAAGTTTCACCTTTTTTAATCCTATTCTAAGCAAACCATCATTCGACGCGGATGATACAACAGCAAACAACAGAAATGAAAGAAACACAAACCCCACAATTGCTTGCAAGTTCACTCCCATGTTTACACCTATAAATTGATGTTAAGAAATAAAAAATCATGCCCAATTCAGGAAACACAATAACCAATATAATCAATCAGATTAATCCAAAGTGATTAACACGCATTATCAAGAAGAAAACTAATATCATGTTCAATAATCATAAATAAAAAATCTAACATAAAGTCATGAAATTTAACTCAAACAATAAGTTGTCTACTGTATGCAATGTCCTTGGATCAAGTAAAGCTCATTTCTTTAGTCAATCTTTACATTTTAACAAAGTAATATAGAAAAAGATCAAAACTTTCAAATCCTTTATTTCCCTTCAAGTCCTCAACTACACCAACAAAACAGAAAATAACCTGCACCTAGCTCTTCATTTCAAAATAAAGAAAGAAACTTTATTGAAACCCAGTTCAGCACACAATAAAACAAACAAGCTGACGCAATTAAACTCTAATTATCACAAAATCTAACCAGCATTAATCTAACCACCACAAAAACTATATATAAAAAAAAAAACTAAACACTAATCACACAAAAAGAAACGAACTTTTTACCAAAAATAATCACAAAAACGCATTAACAAAAAAAGGGTTATACAACAACAAAATATTTATATATATAAAGCTACTCACGGATTTTGATTTTTGAGAAGCAAAAAGCGAAAGGAGAGAGAGTCACGGAGCGAGAAATGGAGCAGAGAACAGAATATATAGAAAACAAGGGAGAGAAGTTACCTGTCAACTTGTAAAGACCCACGATAGACCAAGCAAAGCTACTTGGTATCTTTGGAAGGGTAATTTTTAATCTAGGCTGTTGAAGGTCTAGATTCTTTAAGGTTTTAGCCGTTGATATTGGATAGGTCCAATGAGTCATGACCCCTTTTTGGTGTTTGGTGGTGGGTAATTTTTCATGTTCAACCCTATAATATGATATGTTCCACTTAAGTCCTTAAACTTTCTTGTGTGGAACAATGAGCATCTTTCATCTAAAAAAATATTGTAGCGTTTAATCTGAGAGAGATTATTACCCAGACATGTTTTTGTGGGTTTTATTCATAGTATGAAAGTAATCAAGCGCAACCTATATACATATTTATTTTTTGAGTTACTCATTCTAATTTATTTTGATATTTTTTAATTTCTTTACTTATATATAATTTATTTTCAACCTTTTTTTCTATCTTGTTAATTTGGATAGAGTAGAATGAAGGAATATACACCATCCTCAACTCAAAAATCTTAATTTTGCTATCTATTTTATAGCGTTGGGTCATTTTGTGAAAACCAAATATATTGAAGGACTAAAATGGTCCTTAAATCATTTAGGAATCAGGCATGATATTTATTTTAGAAATATTTTTTTTTAGAAATATATTAAAAATTATATTTTTTTTATTTTTAATAAATTTATTTTTAATATCATTACTTCAAAACTATTTAGCAATACATAAAAATAAATTTTATAAGTAACCAAACACAGGAAACATTCCCGTTCTCACCCTTATTTCAAGATTCAAAATGAGCAAAAATTAATAAAGCATACAAATAAGGGATTCCGTTCTTAGTGAGGAAGTTTAGCACAATCCATTTCAGGTCGTTGATCTTAAAATGAACGGTGATTAAGGGTACGAGAAAGTTGGGATGTCGTTTAATGTGGTGGGTCGTGCTATTGAAAGCATGGGTTTCGTGACGCAGGATGATGGCTCATGTGTGTCGCTATAGATGAATAGCTGACGTGTCAGCGAAGCATGGGATTTGGTTGCCTCTTCCGCCACTACACGCTACATGGTGATGAAAATGGTGTCTCATCTTCTTTTTTTAATAATTAATTTCCGAGTCGAAATAATTTCTGTTTTGATTATTACGATTCAAAGTATATCATTAATGACCTTCAAAAATAAAATCAATACTATTTGCATTTTCAATAAAAACTCTCTTGTCACCATAGAGAAGAAAAAATATATTGTTTAAATTAATAAAATATATTTATAAATGGAGAAATTTTAATATATTGCATCCTAAATATAATCTTGTTATTTCATAATTTTAAAAAAATTTCATTAATTTATGATGTTGATGTTATAACTAGTACTAAAATACTTACAAGCAAAGGAGAGAGATGAACACAAAAATGAGAAAGAAATAGGAGAACGAAAATCTTTTAAAAAATATTTTTTTTTAATAGAAGAGAGAGTTTTAATCACCTTTTAATTAAACAAATATGATTTTTTTTCTTTTTATGTTTATCTATCTCCTATACTATACATATAAATATAAATATTCAGTCGTGTAATTTTAAGCATCATGATTTGATTTTATTTTTGTATTGGTGACTTGAAATTAATAGCCATAATAAACCCTTTTATAAACAAGCCATCAACAACAAGATCAATTGCATTCACAAGTGATTTATCTTTTTTTTTCTCTATTTGCCTTCCCAAGAGCACATCTTAAATGATCATGTAGAAGAACACATTTTATAAATCAAACTTTGTCACGCTGCAAAATTGAGGTTTTTCTTTTGTTTTTTTTATAATAGTCGAATTTAATTTACAAGCAAAAATGAGATATATGAATAAAGTTTTCCCTAAAAGAGGGCATTCTCAAAGGTTAAATAGTCATTTTAAAATATTTGATAAATAAAAAACTTAATCTTGACATATAAAAAAATATATTGATTGTTATATAAGAAATATCTAACTGGTGATGCTAACCTTTGGTTCACTAATCATGGTACTTTTTTTATTTAAAATATCAAAAATAACTTCATTTACTTATATTAAAATATATTTGTTGATATCTTTTTAAAATTTAGCATGTGTATCATTATGGTTGATTTGAAAAACAAGTTCAGAAAATATCATAAATTATAACTTTTTTTCAATCTTATGTTTTTATCATAATCTAAGATGAAAAACAAATTTAGATTCTATTTGTTTTTGCTTTTCAAAAGTGTTTTTAAAAAAATTAATTTTTTTATTTTTTTATTTATTTTAAATTAATATTTTTATATCATTTTAATATGCTAATATTAAAAATAATTTTTAATAAATAAAAAAATATTATTTCAATACATTTCTTGAAAACCAAATAATTTTTAAAGTTATAATAAGTATAAAAGTATCTTTAATTGCATTACATCATGATGTAAAACGAATCCTTAGTTTAGATGGTAAATGAATATACTCTTCTTATTATCATTTTGGGTTCGGATAGAAGGGCTATAAGAAAAATATTGTTTTATGAATACTAATTTAGCTATGAATGACCTATTTAAACATTAATTGACTTTGCCTCTTGTTGTTTTCTTTCCAAGCTATCAGTACTGTCGCCTTTCGTTTTCGGAGTTAGGATTCGGGAGTGCGTGCTTTTCTGTGCAGAGTTGCACACACTGCCACGACTCATGCGTGCATTATCCGAGCCCACAAGCAAGCCCTATTTCTACTCACATGTTCAAGCAATGATGCGAGCTAGCTTCAGGAAGTGAAGAGTGCTTTGTTGAGTGCAAGAATTGTGCTGTCTCTCGAAATGGCAAGAGGAGGAAATTGTTGTTTTCGTGAGCGAATTAACCAGAAATTAATATTGGTGCACCATCCGAAACCGAAAAGGGAGCTTGCATATGCTTAACATGCCAGGATAAGCATTTCTTTCATTTTGTTTTCCTTTTTGGATTGTTAAAAACAGAAAGAGTGGTAGAAATCACATGTAGAATCAGTGAAATATGGCTTTTTTCATGTTTTTCTGTTGGGTTCACAAGAAGCAGAAGCAGGGTTTGGCAGAAACTTCGCTACAGATGTTTCATTTTCTGGGCATCCTAACCAAAGGAGATTCATGTAGTTTAGAAGTTTCAAAATTAAATTTCTTCATTGATTTCTTGAGATTGAGGAGATTATATTTCTATATACAACAAGGTTTATCTAAACATGCATGGGTATAATAAACATTAATCCGATATAAATCAAGTATGTATGTACGTGTGAATATGGAAAACTAAGTACCTTTTCACATGGCAAGGTACAAAACCAGGGATTCTTGAAAATATCGAACTAGGATTTCTTTTCACTTCAAATTTAGTTACTCGCCCAATTGAAGGCCGAAACGAAGAAGAAGACCATATTGTTTGGGCCATGTATATTGGGCCAAGGCATTAGTCCTTCAAATCCAATTGCCATGGACTGTGAATCCACGCAGTACGACATCGACAGCAACTTCTGACAAGGCTAGCATTATGCCACGAGCAAGCTCACGTCATGGAGTCATCCTCCGCTTCTGGTCGTATTTGCTTCAGAATTAAGTTCTCAACTCTATCATCTTTTGTTTCTTGTATGGACAAGTTGATTGTCAAGTTGTTTAATGTGATATCTATATTCAAGCACATCATGCTCGATCTACCTCACAAAAAATATCCAGCTTTGAAAAGAGATAAAAAGAAAAATGGTTTAAAACCTAAAAAAAAATCATGCACGTAAATTCTATTAGATTCAAATTTGTCGATAGTGATTTTGAAAGCCAGAGATCATGAAAAATCATCTCAAAAACCCCATCAGCAACACAATCAAACAAGTCCACACCGAAACCTCTAGGTTCATTTCATTAATTTGTCAAAATCATAGTTGAAAGTACTTTCTTAATATTTACTTCTTTTCTCTTTCTTTTTTTCCCTCTAGAGGAAAATTGAGAGTTTTGCAAAAGATGATTATAGAGAACAATTTCATGTAGGGAGGGAGGGAGAGTTTTTCATCATCTATCCAAATAATAAAAACTAAAATGGTGTGAAAATAAAAAATAATGAATGCGCAAGTCCTCGGATCACGCGATGTGCGAAAACCGTTGGTAAAGTTAAGGAGAGTAAAAGGTCCTTCCATGTACGGTGGATAGATTGAAGAGGTACGGTTGTGACCCACCAAGCTCCACGTTCAATTATCCAAGAACAAGTAAAAATCTTATATAATATATATTCACATGATTGAATCAACATGAGCATGCCATGATGTCAGTGAGAACCAATCAAGGGATACTTTGCATGGAAAGTCAACAATCGTATCCTAGTTTATCCAATTAAATTAATACCTCTTCACCACTCTCCACGAAACTTACCAAATCTCCACATTATTTCTTTTCTTCATGGGTCCAAATTTGACCCTAGAAAGATAGCTTTCGCAATCCAACTTTGATACATTCATTCATCACCCCCCACATGTTGTGGTTGCCTAGAAGTCTCCTCAAAGTCCACTCTTGCAGCCTAGCCAAGCCTTCCTTCTGTCTTACAACACAAACATTTTACGTGTCAAACAGTTGTTCTTGGTCTAGCCGTAGTTCTTGACTGCTTAGATCAGCAAATAGCTCCTCTTCAAACCTTATTCGTTGATTTCTTGACTTGTAATTTATTGTTTTTGTTTTCTTGCGCACATTGTTTCAAGGTTGATGAATAAACAAGTCATCGGGGTATGAAAACGAGAAAGAAATTAAGGGAGTCATTAATGGATAAGACATTGATCATTAATGGAAGATGGGAAACTTATATGCTGATCATTTTTTTGTGTATTGATCAATGATCATCTTCTTCACTGAAAAATCTGAAACAGATTATTGAACAAGAAATGACAAAAAGAATGAAGCTTTGTGTTTTTACTTGATTTCTATCCCTCCCCCACAACAAAGACAAGAAAAAAGAAAAAGAACAGAAAAATATGAACATCTGAACCTCATTCTCATCCCTTAAAAATAAAGGGATTAAAAAAGAAAAGAAAGAAATTAATTAACTGTTCATAAGAAACAAAAAATTTAATAAGAGACATGTCTAATTAATTTCTGTTGCTTGTGTTGGTGGCATTGCTATTGCTGTTGTTGTTGTTGTTGTTGGTGTTGGTGGTTGTGGTGGTGGAGTTGCTGTTAGCACCACCAATGATGGAGCTGATGGCAGCTGCAAGTGCTGCAGTGAAATTAGGATCAGCGGTGATGGCGGCAGTGGCAGCACTTAATGTGTCATGAGACAGGGAAGGTTGTTGTCCTGAGTGAAATATTTGGGGTTGAGCTTGGTGGCCTAATTGCGATGACACTGTATCTTGAGACAAATGGAGACCGGAGAATTTTGATTGGTTGTAAAGGGCTTGACCAAAAACCTGAGGCAATTGTGGAGCTGTGACTAAGGCAAAATTCTGGGGTTGGCCTGGGAAAGGGACTTGGAAATGTGTCGGAGGTCTTTGGAATTGTAGAGGGTTTGTATTTTGAGTGAGGTCTAATGTTACAGTAGGGAACGGAGCTGAAGCTGAAATCGTTGCCATACTTGATGAGCAACCTGGGAGTATTGCTCTTGCTAGCAAATTTGGGTTCATCATGCCATCTGCACTTGACATTGATCCTGAAAGTAACATAGTTGCAGCTGCTGCTGTTGTTGACGCCATTGTCATTGCAGCTGGAGGTAGAGGGTGGTTGTGATTGCCTTCATAAGTTGTGATCAAGATTGTCTTATCCTCCGCGCAACGTTGAACCTGCAATTGATAATCAAATTAAATCACATTAGTTTTAGCCATGATTTTTCTTGAATTATAGACACAATATCATTTCAAGTGAGAATCAAGAAATGGACTAAAACATACTTGTTTGCGAACTGGACAACCAACTGCCATGGTGCACCGATAATAAGCTCTCGGACATGGATTTCCTTTCGCCATCTTCTGACCGTATTTTCGCCATTGGCAGCCATCAGAGATCTGGAATTGATCAAAACTTTAATTAGTTCCATACTAATATTTCAAAATTCAATGAAAATCTTGAACAAGTCTAGCTATTACATACCATGGGAGCCTCCGATCGTGCACGAACCGAGACACGGGCTTTTCTCATGGTTGCCTCGGCAGATTGTTCAATAGCCTTGTTGGCAGAACTAGCAGGATTCAACTTTTGAACCTTGTTGGGATTCCAGCCTTGTGATTCTGATTCAGGACTCTCGTCTCCAATTCTCTTTCCATCTCGGAAACTAGAATTCTCTTGATCATGTGGAGCCATCTCAAGTTTACCATTGTTTTTCGTCGAAGCTACTTCGAAATGATTTTGAGGTGTTACAGAACGAGTCCTCTCTTCGGACGATGAATTGGATATCTCATCAGTCTCAGCTGAAGGTCCTAGATCCATGAATTGTCTAGGCACCATCTCATGTTTCTTTTCCTCGGAAGATTTTGCATCCACAGTCTGAACACATCAAAAACAAATAATTTAAGCTATTCGGACCAGCATAGTGTGTAGCACAATCATCATGTCAAGAACATGCGCTTGGAATTGTAATAATTACAGAAAATTAATCACCTCCTGTTTTTTATCACTTTCAACTCCATGGTTCCGTTGTTGTTGTTGTTGTATCAATGCTACAAAATGCATCTGCAAGGCACTGTAATTGTTGGTTACTTGACTAAGCATGTCTTTCAACCTTTGATTTTCTGCGTTCATTTTTTGAAGTTCCACTTGCAATTGTGCTAGCTGCCACATATACAAAAAAAATCCTTAAAGTGGGAAATCTTCAAAAAATAAAAAATAAATCAAAATCGATCTCTTTTTAATCTTGTTAATTAATTATTACCTCAACATTCTTTGATCTCTTATCATCACCGTCAGATGAAACTCCATCATCCACAGTTGATTGATCACTTCTAGCGTTAGCAGTTAGAAGGTGCAATCCAGTCTATATTTAGAAACCAAAAGAAATAAAAAATCAATATCTCTATTTGTAGAGAACCTATAATTAAGCCATAATTCAAAAAATATGTATATATATATATATTTCTCTTACATTTACATCAAGAGGAGCACTGGACCTTGGAGCAACTTCAGCAAGAGAATTCTCCTTCTTAACAATAACACTTGTGGATTTAGAATCATGGCCATGATCAACCCTATTGATCTTCTCCTTAAAGAAGTCCACTTCTTGAGCAGCAGCAGATGATACCTCTTCCTTGCCGGCAGAAAGACTAACCGGAAACTGAAACATACTATTATTAATATTCCTAGAATCTGCCATGTTATGATCAGAACTGAAGTCCCTTTTGACCTTCAAAAAAGAGCCAACCGGGCTGTTGTTGCTGTTGTTGCTAGAGAAGACAGAAACGGGATCAGAAGCAAGAGTAAGACCCCATCCTTTGTCCATAAATGAAAGCAAGAAAGAGTGAAAAAATAGGTAACAAGAAGAAATGCAAGAAAAGAAGAGAGATTTTCTTGAGAGAGAGAGAGAGGTGTTTGTCCCCGTGTGTGTGTTTCGTGGGCAAAGTCTTTGAAGTCTTTTACCGGTGCAATGAGCTCGGCTATAAAAAGGGTTAGAAGGGTGGACCAAAAAAGAGAGAATTTATTTTTTTAAAAAAAAAAATTAGTTTAATTTTTTTATTTAGAAATTGATGGGATTTTTTATTGGTTGCGTCAGGTGGTGCGTCAGGACTTCTCCAGCTGGCAGTAATGGCATATTCTTATAGTAGCCTTGCCGCAGCATGTTTAGACTTTTAGTGACTTGGCAATAACTGGTTTGTAAATGGATACCCATATAGATTAAGTGGATAATCCATCTTCGCCATGACCTCTAATAATATCTTGATGCTAATATTTGAAAAAATAAAAATAAAAATTATAGTGTTAAAAATAGATTTTAGCTAGATATTTTATGGTATTTATACTATAAATTTTATAGTTTGAATACTATAAATTTTTTTATTTTAATGGCAAAATTTAAGTAAATTTTTTTGTGATTGTTTCTTTTTTAATTATTTTTATTTAAAAATTATGTTGTAACATTGATCACTTGTTGTATCATATCTATCTATAATTATTCTTTCCATTCATGATGTAAATGTGATTAGGTTTCAAGTATGCAAACCATAGCCATGGAGTTCTCAAACTATAATATAGTATAGTGAGTTGTATATGAAACTATATTTTATCTTAATTATAATTTTAAAATATATTTAATTAATATATATATATATATTAGAGTTTTATCTAAATTTTATTGAATTTTTTTTTAAAATATTGGTTATGGAGTACAGATTGACTTTTCAACCTCCCTAAATTTCTAGTAAACTTATATGTCGGCAAATCTCAACTGTTAGGATGTTTTCTACCCATTTATTGATAAATATTATCCCATAAAATTCAAATACCAATAATGATGACTAGAAATCTGAAAAAATAAAAATAAAAATAAAATATGGATCCGGGTATGAAAATTGGGAAATTAAAATATGGATCCGGGTATGAAAATTGGGCATGGGTTGAATGGAAGCAAATTTTATAAAATGTTGACAAGATTCGTATAGTGAGGTTTCGTCTCCATTTCATCAAGAAAGACTTTTGACTCTTTCATAAATCAAAAGAAAAGGAAAAAGAAAAAGAAAAAGAAAATATTTCTGAATCCCACCGCCCCTTATTGTGCGGCGTATTCCACGTGAGGAAATTCAATTAGCCAATTAAAATATTGTATATTTTATTTATTAAGCATGAGCGGGAGAAGCCTAGTCAACGAGATTGACGGCCAGGCTTGGTTATGACTGGAGACCGGGGTGGACAGTTGCCTAGTCTAATGGTGGGTCCCATTCTTACATGAAGTCACCCACGTTTTAGATCTGCTCCCCGGTAACGATGTTCTTTGTTTACCGGTGGGACCGAGTCACTTGCTATGGCCTTTTAGTTCTCTCTCTTTCAAGCTTCTCTTTTTACACCTCTCAAGTCTCCACCATGTTTATCCTATTATAGTTTTTTTTTTTAAAAATAAAACGAAAATAGGTAGATGTTATAATGAAAATTTAAGATTTTCTACGGGAAAAAATATTTGACTAAAAATATAAAATAAATTTATTTAGTTTTAAAGTAAATTTATGTATTTTTAAAATAAAAAATATGAGAAAGTACTTTTTTTTTTGTTTTCATCTTTTTTCTTTTTTCTTTTTTCTTTTGGAAATAGTAATCAAATGTTATTTAAAAAACTATGTTTAAATGAGTTTCTTCGTTCATACAAGGATTTGTTACTTGATTTTCAGACAAGTGATTATTCTTAGATAAGAGTTTATTAAGTCGTGGATATAATTATATACTGATCAATATCAGTAATTACATAATTGTTTAACAATATTGAACATGGGGTTTAATCGAGATTTCATATGCATTCCAATTTTCCCTAATCCAATGTTTTAATTAATAATAGATTCTCTTTCACTTGCAATGATATATATGGTAAACATTTAAAAAACCATGAATAATTCATTTTTAAAACTATAAACGAGCTCATTAAGAGAACTTCTTATGAAAAACTTAACATTACTTGTAAATTAAATCACATGAAAATTCACGTATTAATTAATTCATGGAGACCAAATCAATTAGATTGATTTAGAAAATAAATTATCATTATAAAATTTTCGGTAGGTTATTTTATTACGTAAATACTTATTCAAATTACTTTCGTAAGATGAAAGTATATATATGTGTGTGTGTGTGTGTGTGTATAACAGCAGAGCTTAGTCCAAGCTCCACTCCTTTTTTCTAATTATGTCTTCTATGTGCCAATATTACCTAGCCATCTCCATGTTTTGACATCCCAACTTTTTCAATTTTTACATTTCGTTCCTTATATTTTTTTAAATATTTTTAAATTAAAAAATATATTAAAATAATATATTTTTTAAAATTTTATTTTATTTTTGACATCAATAGATTAAAATTAGTAAAAATATTAAATTAATATTTTTTCAAAACAAAATATTTAAAAAAAAAAGTTATAATACAAAAACAATCAAGGACATCCTATATCACAATTCACGAATCGTAAATCTATTAAAGATCTCACTATGGTTTCTTCTAGCCTCAAGTTTTGACCATATGAGAATTTCTGCACAAATTTCTTCATCTATTGAAAGCTTTGCTAGCAGCTCCCTTTTTTTTCCTTTTCCTTTTTCTTTTTATTGGAGATACGTGTTTGCTTTCATTGCATTGTTAGATGTCTATATCTCTTGGCCATATTTCTTGGCTTGCTACTTAACCCAAGCTTTCTCTTCTTTTTATTGCACACGGGTTTTCAACATCTAATGACGTTCAAGTGCTTTACTCCTCTTTCTCTTCACTTATGGTACCTTTTGAAAATCTTGCTCGTGAGGTTCAAGACAAGACAAAAACGATGATGGCCAACGGCTGGCTTACATGGTTGGTAGACATCCTAAACCCTAAATATCTACCTTTCTTCGCCTCGACTAACTAGAGTTTTCAAGAGAGAAGAAACTTCAATGTCAGTTTTAAAACATTGCTAACATGGGAAAACGTTGGCCACCAATTGACCCCTTGGTTAACATCGATCTCTGGAAAACGTATAAATATTGCTCTCCAAAGCTTCACTTTTTACCAAACTCGTGAATTGGACTTGGAATGGAAATTCATTGAATAGTGGAAATTAAAGTTTATCCTGATTGCGTGCATGTAACGAGGACATTGATTTAGGTAGAAAATTGTGGTTGCGCCCAAAGAAAAAGAGGAAAGGGGCCACGAAAAAGAAGAGGGATGCTATTCAAAGACATCGAGAAAAGTTGGGGCTTGGTTCGTATAATTGAGTTCGATCAAGCTTCATTGTTAGACAAAGAATAGAAGGCATTTGTCGTGGGGGAGGAGGGATATATGTGTGTGTGAACCAAGATTGATATACAGTGCCTAACTACTTACGTACAAACGAGCATGAGGGGAAATGCCGACAATATCGACCTGTCCACTTGCTCGGAGTAAAACAGTCAAGGATTATTCAATATAATGAAAAGACAACCTTTAGAGAACTCGAAATGACATGGAGGCCTTGTCTTCTTCTTCTTTTTTAAATTTGTTTTCCTTTAATTTTGAGTCTTTCTAACATTTGTTCTTCTGCCTAGAGTAAAGTTAATAAATTAATCATTAATATTTTTCTTCTTATTATTTTGGGCTTTCAGTGTTTCGTTTATCGAGTACTTTATTGAATATTGCCTTGCGATTATTTTTCAAATTTGTTCTAATTAAAATTCTAAATAAAAAAAAAATCGAAGTGTCTTTGTATACAGATTGACTTACAATCCAACGTATAATTGTCAATGTATATGAATTTTCGATTGATGACTTTTTAAATAGACAAAAATATATTAATTTGAAGGATAATATTCTATAAATCATATATATTGACCATTAATGGCTATTAATTGGAGAAGGCAGGATTGGAGGAATCCCAGTCTAGATATTAATTAGATTATATCAATTCAACTACTATGTATTAAAAACATGTCAATGTATATATAAAAGAAACAGTTTTTTTTTTTTCAAGCGGTACCTACCAATCATCAAAAAAAAATTTCAATTTATTTAATTATTTTCATAATTTAGTGAAATATAAAAACAATTCTTTTTTTTTTCAGACTGGGTTTTTCTTTTTTCTTTTGTTTGCAAATATAATGTTTTTTTGTTGGATAACAAATAATTAATAGAGCCCGATTTAAAATATTGATACCTAATTCTTGTGCATTACTTGCCCTATATATCTATTCTATATCATCGATCTTTCATGCTAATGAATTCTTTAATGTTCTATTAGAAATACATGTATTAATATTATTGTGATTAGCGGCTCCAATTAAGCTGCGAAGGCATCTTTGAATAGCTTAATCAACTAATTTTGTCTTGGTTTTGAATTTTATTTTGATGCACTGTTTTACTTTTAATTTTTCATCTCTCGCTAGTATTTTAATTTGATGTATTATTATATGTCAATACATGCGTGAGATAGGCATTATTTGTTGGAGTCAACCAATGCAGGCAATTACTTCCCTCATTCTTACGTTTACACTCCTCTTTCGAATATCAACGATGCCAACAAAACATCTGTCCAAAAGCTTTGAAAATATAATTTATATGATTTTTTTAATTTATTTTTTAAAATTTGAAATTTATACATATTTATATTATTTTATATTTAATTTTTATCAAATAAAATAATAATAATAAAATTTAAACTCATAACTATTTAACTATTTAATTAGTGAGACTTTTCTGACATGAAATGATGAAATGATCATCAGACAAATTACACCTCCATGTTCTTCTTCAACTGTCCACAACCAAGACTTTCATGGTCTTCCATTGCAGCTATTAAATAATCTCGTCAGTCTTTTCTTGCGGTACCATTTGTGTTCCTCCATGAATGTGGGCTTTCAGATGGCTAACTTTTAGCCCCCCAAGTTTTACCATTTCATTTACTTTATATTCGCCAAAAGCTAAAAGAAAATTTGCCACCTCCGAGATGGTTATTGCAAGAGGATAATTAGTAGATTTAAATTCCTATTAATTAATTAGGTGGTACATCAATCACTGCAACATTACTGTAAGTGATTTTCAAACAAGTCTTGATCTCAATAAGTACAGCAATGACTATATATTGCTAGCAATATTAACATTGTTGTAATAATTGTTATAATTAAATCTGTTATGGCTAGACAGCTTCAATGGCGACTCGGTCCACTATCTTCTAGCTCAAGCTAGGTTTTAAAAAAAATTATTTGGAGTTAAGATAGGATCAAAATCCAATAATTTTTTTAAAATAATATTGTTTTGAGTTCTCTTTTTTAATTTGGTGAACCTCCCTAACTTAGAATCCAAACTTTATCCCTGGTCAGGCGGGCTTAATAGATAACTATGGCTGAGATGACTTAATTACCACAATGTTTGAAAAATTTCCCAATAATTACTGGATAAATTAAACTAAATTATATATATATATATATATATAAAAAGAAAATTTGCCACCTCCGATATGGTTATTACAAGAGGATAATTAGTAGATTTAAATTCCTATTAATTAATTAGGTGGTACATCAATCACTGCAACATTACTGTAAGTGATTTTCAAACAAGTCTTGATCTCAATAAGTACAGCAATGACTATATATTGCTAGCAATATTAACATTGTTGTAATAATTGTTATAATTAAATCTGTTATGGCTAGACAGCTTCAATGGCGACTCGGTCCACTCATCTTCTAGCTCAAGCTAGGTTTTAAAAAAAATTATTTGGAGTTAATTTAGTTGATATGATCAAAATCCAATAATTTTTTAAAATAATATTGTTTTGAGTTCTCTTTTTTAATTTGGTGAACCTCCCTAACTTAGAATCCAAACTTTATCCCTGGTCAGGCGGGCTTAATAGATAACTATAGCTGAGATGACTTAATTACCACAATGTTTGAAAAATGTCCCAATAATTACTGGATAAATTAAACTAAATCATATATAGTAATATTTATTATGTTTTTATTTATTTATTTTCATTTCTCAACAACACATCTCAAACATTGTGAACTTCAAGACTTGCTTCTTCTTTTTGGTTTGAATCCCGATACTTATTGATTTAATATTAATATATAAAAATTTAGAAATACAAATATACTTTAAGAGAAATGATAGAGTAGAAGGAAATAATCATTCATTCAAAAATCTAAATTGTTAATTTAGATCTAATATATATATATATATTATTTTTTAACGAGTGAGTTGTTGTTATTTTTTTTGGCCTAATGAATTGTCTATGTAGGAATACACCTCCAACTATATAAAAAAAAAGAAATTGTGAATTAATTTGTCAATGTAATTTATATTAATTTATTATAAAAAACAAAATTAATTTTAACAATATAATCCTTATCGATCAAAATACCAATTAATCAAGCTTCATATGCTTTTTTTTTAGATATATATATATAAAGAATGTTTGAGAATATTTGAGATATATATATATATAAAGAATGTTTGAGAATAACTGTTATTTTTTAAAGTTTTTTTTTTGAAAATATATTAAAAAAATATTTTTTTTTATTTTTTAAAAATAATTTTTAATATTAATATATCACAATGGTTTAAAAATAAAAAATAAAAAATTTAAATTTTCAAGAAAACTTCATTTGAAACAAAATTCGAACAACACCATAATCACATGTCTTCGAATGCATGTGTGGGAATGAATAAAAAGTTCTTTGACACTAATGGCAACACATGGATACATCACCGAGAAAGTTCTTGAGACATCACCGAGAGATGCCAAGCTAGAATAGTGGTTTTGAAATCATCAAGCCTAGGTTATGTAGGCAAATTTTTTTTTCTTACAATGAGGAATGCTATTTTTTTTTTCCCTACCAAACAAACAAGCCTGGTAGTTTTGCTGAGTAATAACCTCAACACTTCCCCTTATTGGGATCGACAGCCTTTTCAAGATCTTCCCTTTGTTCTGTTTTTAACTTTCTTTTGTTTGTTTACATGGTGCAAATACATTCCTCCAATTTTCAAACCCCTTTAAGACCGACAAAATGGATGACACGAGAATTTTGACAATTCACCCTACTGATTTGCTGGTGCTCTCTTTTATATAATTGAAGACAGAAAAGAGCCCATCACTCATTGTCAAATGAACACCAAACCTGTTCCTCATTTTGGTCCTGTTCTTGTTGTCTTTCCCACACATTTTTATATACATTTAAGGGGGGGAAATGACAAGACCCGAGGTTTTGATACCTAACTATTTTGATGTTTTCATGCATGCTTGCATTGTCTTGAGATTGGATTCGTATCAAGGCATGGTGGTATGGGTTTTTTTAAATAATCAGCTACTTGCTAGCTGGCTGGCTAGTGGGCACAATTTAAGTGAGAAAATTTGTCACCACATCGGTGTGATTCCTTCGTGAGGAATAAATTAATGATACCATGAACTAGATACCAAAACATGATTAAAATTAATCAATTTGAAGGAGTTTTAAGCCACCGAAAGACATCATAGTTATGATACGTGGGGGAATAGCGTCGTATAGTATGAGAAGAAAGGACAAATTGCTCGAAACAATACGGATATACTTTAAGAGAGCAATCGATTTCATTATCTTAATTTGACTGGATCATTGGAAGTGGACATTTTTTTCTTCATATTTGATGCGGAATTGTAGAAAAGGATGTGTTCCTCGTGATTAGTCCTTTGGTTTTTCGAAGAAAAAAAATTAACTGTTTGTTTTGCCACATTAGAAGCAGCTGTCATCGCATACTTGCTGTGAGAAAAAACAAATAATTCCTATATATTATTGTGAAATAAATCCGGTTATTTATATATATATATATAGTTTCTTTGGTTTTTATATTGAGATTTAAATGAAGCTTTTGACATTTAAAAACAAAATAGTCTTAGAAGTCTCTGTATCTAAATTAGTTCTTAATTTTTTATTTATTTAATCAAGTATTTAATTAAGATTTTAATTATAAAAATCAATTCAATTTTATCCTTGTCAAACATAAATATCAGTTTTAAAGTTGACTGTTTTTTTATTTTGATTATTGATTTTGAATTTGTGTACTTTAACTCTTAATTAGCTAATAAACTTTGTATTTTTTTAATTTGACCCTCAATTCAATCAATTTTAGTCCCTATATTCGCACACTTTTTCTAGTTTAGTCTTTAATTTTGGATTTATTTGATCAAGTCTCTAATTGCTTATCAAACTTTAATATTTATACAATTAATCCCATGATTTAATCAAATTAACTCTTGCAAATTGCAATTAAACCCCTAAACTCTAATTTCTTCTAGGTAAAGCCTAAATTAACTTAAAAATTAATTTTTTATATAATTAAATTGATAAATTGAATTAAACCTTTAAAAAAATTCAATTAAGTTCTTAAACATCCAATTTTGAATTTCTCTTCCTTAAATTAAATTTTATTTGCCAATAGGGTCTTTCTCAATTGAAAGTATATTATCAAATTTTAATTTTTGTATTTTTTATCCTCCTTAACCAATCTATGGCTATTTTCTAGACATTTTGGTATCCTCTTCTCAATAATTTTTTTTTATTTTCTTCCAATATGTTTTTTTATATTTTCTCTTTTCCCTCATTTTTTTTTGTGCGGGGACCCCAAAAATTAGGTAACAATATTTGAAATATTTTTATTTATTTTTTATGAAGTTATATCAATCTCATGATCCAAGTTATAAGTTTAATAAGTTAACCTTAGTTGACATGGATTTTTTTTTAATGTTTTTATTTCATCCTTCAACAATGAGTTGGTTGAAAATTAAACTTTATTTATATTTATATTTATATTTTCTTTTCATGAAGTTATCTTGATCTCATAACTTTGGTTGCTAATGAGGGAGGTTAACCTAAATAATTTTTTGGTCCTTCTTAATTTTTTTTTTAATTTCATCATTTAACATTAGATTGATTAGAAATTAACTTTCATAATCTATTTTAGTTTGTTTTCTAAAGATTTATCTATTGTTCTAGGATTAAGACAACAATAACACCTAAGGAATGGTGAATTAGGTGTTTCACTAATACTAACAAATAATATAATTTAATTCAATTAACCATAATAAACATAATAATCAGTAATATAATTAAAGTGCTTAAAATAAATAGATATGAAAAAGAAATTGCAAACTCAATTCTTAACGTGATTTGATAAGCTTACATCCACACCTCAAGCATTAAATCAGTCTTGAATATTATATTATTTCACTAATCCAAGTTCAAGAGTACAATAGCTACTTGATGAATCCTATAAACCTTGGGATAAATTAAAAATAATAATATAATAAAAATTAAGGTGTAATGCAATGAAATAAGAAAAAGAGATAAAAAGATAAGAGAGAAAGAATTTTTGGCTGAAAATGCATATTTTTTTAGTAGCAACACTAGTTTAGCCATTTTGAAAAATGACTGGACTGATTTATATACAACCACTGAACCATTTTTAAAATAGCAAAACTATTTTGGCTATTGTCTTTGTTATAACCCAATGGTCTATAATAAGAGGGAAAAGGGCAAATTCATTACCTTTTCTTTTCTTTCACCTTGAATGACTAGAAAGTAATAACTAGGAGTAAAAGCAGAATGTTTTGAGAAAGAAAAATACAATTACCCTAGAAATTTAGAGAGATCAAGGAAAGAAAAGTTAAGTTAAAGGGAGAAAGTGAAAGGAGAAGAGAAAAAGAGAGAAGCTTAGGAAAAATATTGGCAAATCAACTTTTAAAATATGTTTAGCAATCGAGTAAGGTTTTCAGAACCCTTTCATATCAATTTATACAAGTGTTTAAAGATTTGATGCAAAATTAACAATATTTAAATTAGGTTTTTGAGATGAAATTGAGAGAAATTGAAATTAGTTGTTAATTATTGTTATGGATGATTAAATGGCTAGAAAAAATTAAAAAAATTGTTACATTACATCAAAAAGATTAGATGGGTAATGAAGCTTTAGGGCTGACCATAGAGAGTTAAAAAAAAAAAGATTTAATGAATTTATATTATTTTTATAAATTATATTAAAATTATGATAACCAAACATGTGGATAGTAATTTAGATAGTTAGTCATATTTTTACTTGATAAATGTGGATTTCAAAATATTAGGAATTTAATGTTTCTAAGATAGAGTGAATTCGACTTTTTTAATACTTATAATGGTGTCATTGAAGGTTGATTGTTGATTAAATGAGGAAATTATGGTTAATTAGAAGGAAAACATATCGAGGTGGGTTGAAGAAATTAGAAGGAGTGGTTTGTTTGAATAAATTGATACTTGAAAGGTGTAAAACTTACAATTGATCATGGAATAATTAATTAATAACTAAGTTTTGACAATTTCAAGTAGAAAGCATATCTTTTTTTGGTGTTGTAGACCAAAGATAAATGAATGGTATTATAGTAATAATTATTTATATATTGATTTGCTGTGTAAAATAAAGTTAATACAAGGATGTAAGACATTTAATATTAAGTTGTTAAAATTGCAGGAGAGATTATAGATGGTGTACCAAGACAAGATCCCATATATAGAGTTTAGATGTCAGGTAGGTGTTTAACATCTTATTAATTTGACACTATTTAAAATTATTATAAATATCAAAATAGATTCTGCATTATTTTATTATATTAATATCCAATATAACATTGTTGTCATTTTCTTGATTGGATGATTAGTACTTAATTTAAAAACTAATGCTTTATTATGTGCTAGATGACTAGTTCTTAGTTTAAGAACTAATACCTTGTTATCGACTGAATAATTAGTTTCTTGATTTAAGGATTAATGTCCTATTCTATGCTAGACAATTAATTTCTTGTTCTAGGCTGAATAATTAATTCTTTAAGGATTAGTATCCTGTTCTAGGCTATAAATCTGAATACCTTGAATGAGGGTTTATTACCTGGATCTAGGTTAAGAAGTAAATTTTTTAAATATTTAAGGGATTAATGTAATTAATAAGAAAAGAAAGTAAGTTATTTATTAACTTAATTCTTAATGGGAGTATGTACATTAGTTACTCAATAAATTCAAAAAATTGTATTAAAAAAACATGACTAATGTTTTTATGGATGAATCTTAGTTTAATTAATATAGTAGTTAAATGGATGATATAAAATATGACTAATCTTATGAAAAAAGTTGTGATGTGATGAGTTTAGAAAGTTGAATAGTGAATGGAATGTGAAATAATTATTTATTGAAGTTTAACAGATTTAGTTGATAATTTAAATTTTTTTTATAATTTAAAATTTTTTTATGTAAGAGAGATTTTACTAAAATATCAATAAATTCTCATATAAAAAAATTTACACTTTTTTCTATCATTTATTTCATGAAATTTGTACAAGTATATGGTAGAAGGGGGAGAGAGTTGAAAGTACTCGTCAATTATTAATTAATAATTTTTTTCTTTTTAATGAAAGAGGCATTTATTTTATGAATACATAAAGATCTACGTGACAAATAAGAAGTTTAAATATGGTAAATATATAATTGTAACTTACAGGTAATTTAAAGGCAAGTTTCCAATCCAATGATCTCGTGATTTGATGGAGTATGGAATTCTGAGGCTCCAAGGTCCCAACAACGCTCCTTCTTTAGGGAAAAGGCAAAAGTACTCCACGATGCTGACTTGCTCTTCGATAAGTTGAAAATCCTTTCATTCAACAAGAGGTAAAAGTAAAAGAAATTAAGGTAGGCTATGAAGTGCTGTCTCTTAATTATTGGCCAACGAAAATCAACAAATAAGTTGTGACTTAGACGTACCAGGTGTTGTTAAAAAAGAAGAAGTCAATATCTAATATTTGTATTATTAATCAAACTCAATTTCATATCTTAAAGTTATATAACGTGAATATTATAAATAATAATGGGTTAAAAAATTATAATATATCTATATATATATCATGAATTGAAAGTGTCGGAAAAAAATTAAATTAATTTAATAACATAAACTGTTAAATTACATCTTAAAATATAATTTATATTATTATCTAATATTATTTCATGTGAAAAATTTTTGATTTAAAATTTACATAGATTTATATTATTTTATATTTTATTTTTATTAAATAAATAAGGATGATGAGATTTTAATTTGTAATTATTTTATTATCAAGATTATGATATATTGTTAAAGAATTATCTTAATTCAATAACTTAAATGATTAGCTAAAGTCTTAATATATAATTCATATTATTTTTTAATAAAATAAAGGGTAAGGTTTTTAAAAATCTAGTGAATCCTAGTGAATTCAACTCATGAGCTTAATTCCTATTTCTAATTATACCAATCTATGAATATTTAAGAATATAAGTTGAATCATAGATATCTATAATATTTATAAAAAAATTACCTAAACTAGATATATCCACCCCGCTCTAAACCAAATTTTTTTTTGAATGAATTTGATTTATAATTTATAAAACATAAAAAAATATATTAGATATAATTATCATATAAAACAAAAAATATATATATTAGATATAATTATCAGCACAAACTCTACTGAATTATATCAATAAACACCCATAAGATACATGGCATTAAAGGGTACATATTGGACCGTCAAAATGGAAGAATATTTGTCCATACGAGACTCTATTTTCATAGACAACCAGGCAATTTCGGTGGACTTTGAAATAAGAAATTTCCCTATAAAGCTACCTAGCTAGCAGATTCATGGTACCTTTCATACTATTTCATGGGATTTGGTCTGAAACACAGGACCTCCTTCACGTTCTTTGATTTTTAACCTAAAGTATGCAGGCAATTTTTTCAATGTGTAACGAACACGCGTTAAGAATGTAGCAGTCGTGGCCAGGCCGAGCTGCTCGAGATCATGTTAACAGTAACATATATATGGAGCCATGACCCCATGTCAACCTCCTCTTGACCCACGTAATTATCAGCCACATACATGCATCTTCAAGCCCGCTCCGGGCTTTTGAAGTGCTTAAAAAAACAATGTGGCAACCATATTTATTAGTTCTTTTGACCGTTTGAATGAGCTTGCGGTGACTCTTTTAGCTTAGTTTACGTGACCGAAGGCCATTCCAATTTGCTGCATTAATTGATGAGGCCGCAGACAACGAGGCTGCCGGCTGCTGCTAGCATCACAGCTCAAGTTGGATTAGAATTTCCTTACCGCCTTTGTTGTCACGCAAAATGGGAGGTAGTGACCCTATCCAGAGCATGAATCCAACGGATAGGAGAGGCAAGAAAAGAAAAAGGTTGCTTCAATTTTTATTTTTATTTTGGATTAATTGATTTTATCCATCCATCACTAGAGTTTATGTCAAATCAATTTTAAAATTAGTTTTTAAAATAATAATAATATTTATTTTTATTATTATATTACTTTATATCAATCCAAGTTGACCATCTCAACCCATAACTTGGATTTTATTTCAGGTTTATTTTTCATTTGAATTTTAAAATCAGGATAATAATAATTTTTATTTTTATGTTAACTCGAGTCAATAGACAACCCAGTCAATGGCTCGAGTCTGACTTTAAATCAATCCTTGAGTAAGTTTTTAAAACCATAATAATAATTATTTTTATCTTTGTATTGACCTGGATTAATAGTCAACTCGGCTCATAACAAGGATTGATTCTCGAGTGAGATTTTAAAACTATAATAATAATTATTTTTATCCTTACATTAACCTAAGTTAATGGTCAACCTAACTTAGGACTTGGACTTAACTTTGGATCGTTCCTAAGCCAAGTTTTAAAATTATAATAATAATTATTTTTATCCTTACATTAACCTAAGTTAATGGTCAACCTAACTTAGGACTTGGACTTAACTTTGGATCGTTCCTAAGCCAAGTTTTAAAATTATAATAATAATTATTTTTATCCTTTAACCTAAGATAATGGTCAACTTGATTTGTGACCCATACTTCGTCTCAGGTTGACCTTTAAGTCAAGTTTTAAAACTATAATAATACTATTTTTTTATCATTAAATTGACTCGGGTCAATGGTTAACCCAAACAATGACCCGAGTCAACTCTCACGTTGAGTTTTAAAACTATGATAATAACAATTTTTATTCTTATATTGACCCGAGTTAATGCTCATCCTAACTCGTGACTTGGGCTTGGCTCTAGGAAGACTCATGAATCGAGTTTTGAAACTATAATAATGATTATTTTTATCAAGTTTTAAAACTATAATAATGATCATTTCTATCCTTATTGTTATTATCCATTTTTGGGTTCCTATAAAAAAATACAAAAAATGTGAAAAAAATATATATCAAAAAAATATTAAGAAGAAATCTAAAAAATAATAGGAGCGAGAAAATGATTCTGGAATGCCAAAAAAAAGAAGCTAAATCTGGTTGACGAAATTTAAAAATACAAAAGGTTGAAAATTGATAATATATTTTTTACCGATGAGAGCCTTGCTAATAAAGAAAATTCAAGTTTGGAAAGAAAAGTCTAAAATTAAATGTTTATGGACTCAATTAGATTTTATTTAAAGTTTAATTAAATTTATGGAGAGTTTGATTGTATGAAAAAAATAATTTTTAAGTTAATTTGAACTTTTATTGGAAGAAATTAAAGTTATGAGGTTCAATTATAATTTTGAAGAGTTGATTTGATGAAATCAGGGGCTTAATTGCATAATTATTGAAGTTTGATGGTCAATTGAAAACTTAATTGGAACAATTCAAAACAAAGGACTAAACTTGAAAAGGTGCTAAAATCAAGGCATCTATTTACAACTTTTACAAGGGCTGATTATAAAATTATAAAAACATCCAAGGACCAAATCAGGAATATCATTTTGAAATTGAAAACATTAAGGGCTTAATTGCATAATTATTAAAGTTTGATGGTCAATAATGGACTTAATTGAAACAAAGCAAAGCCAAGGACCAAACTGAAAAAGATACTAAAATCAAGGGATCCAATTACAACTTCTATGGGGGCTTGATTACAAAATTGTAAAAAAAATCCAAGGTTCAAATCAGAAATATCATTTTAAAATTAAAAACAGTATTGTTTCATTAAGAATTATACGCACTGTTCATGATCTTTTTCTTAAAAAAAATAGCCAACAATACAGAGACGGGAGGATTTGGAACTGCAATCGAGGGTGGGCACATGTTGCGGCTAATGTTCCTTGCTATTGTGATGTACGCGAGTATTACTAAAAGAAAGCCTTCGTCCTGTAACAATATTAGTTTGTATTTGTATACCATAAAAATATAAATCTGATATTAAAATACTTAGTTTTCATTAAAACATTGAAAAAAAATATTTTTGTGCATACAACCAAGTTTCTAAAAAAAACTCTTATCATGTTTTTATACAATAAAGATTCAAAATTTATATTAACATGCATTTTAACTTTAATAATTAGTTTATTAAAGTCATGAGAACTAGATCAATATTTCAAAAAAAAATATTTTGTTTTCTTTTAGTATCATGAGTTACGATTTTATACGTAAAACATATTACAGATATTAAATTTTTTTGTTGATGTTAGAATAGTTAGGGTTACCTAATAAGATAAGGATCTTCTTATCGAGGATAACTTTTCTTAAACCATCGATGGATCAACAACTAGAAAACATGACAAGACTTTAGATTTTATCAGATAATAAAACAATATAGCTTATCTTAGGCAAGACATATTTAGGGTGTTAATATCGTCCCTTTATGTAACCAGTATCTGTAATTGATCTCTGAGATTAGTTAGGGTTCCTAGTGATCAAAATATTATCTGGTAACTCCTATTCTAATTTTTCATCAATAAGAGACAAGAATTTCTTATCTCCTAATATTTCCTTGATAGATACAAGATAAGATTTTGAGGGTAGATGTTTTTGCCGCGATGCCACATACATACGACATTTGTATTGACCTAGTTAATGGTCAACCTAGTCCATAACCTAGTTTAATGGTCAACTTAACGTGTGACTCGGGTCAACCTTCAAGTTGAATTTTAAAACTATGATAATAATCATTTTATCTTTATGTTGACCTGGATCAATAGTTAACTCGATCCATGACCCATATATTTTCCTAGTCAACTCTTCGTCAAGTTTTAAAACTATAATAATAATTCTTTTTATTATTATGTTGACCCGGATCAACTAAATTAATCCTTGTGTAAATATTTTGACAAGCTTTTCCTATTTCTTTTAAAGGAACAAAAATCTCTCTCCTAGAATAATCTTGGACAATACAAAAATTAATTTTTGTACTATTCAAAGATGTGCCAAATAACTTCATCATAAATTTTCTTATCAAGACAAACCTAAACACTACCTAAGTTAGAGAACCATGTCATTATTTTTTTTTTAAAAAAAATTGATGTGTTTATTTTGTTGGAGCCTATGTCTTTCCTCTAAGTAAATGTTTTTTTAAATATTATTATTTAATTAATAAATCTAGTTTATTAACTATACCTAAAATGGATCAATGTTTTATTGTAGCACATGCTACTGTTCATCATAAGTACTTTTATTATAAATTGTATTGTTTTGCACTGCAGTCAAAATATTATAGATTGTGAGTGTTTTCACTATGAATTGTATTATTTGGTGGAGGCATGGTGAAGTTGTAGTGTGTAGACCTCAAGCACCTCGCTAAAGGCACACTCCCTAGGCTACGAACACTTGACACTTGGGCTGTCAGGCCTGGGCTTAGAGCAGGGCACACAAACTTATTGTACCCAAGCTACAATCATTTAGCATGCAAACACTTGCCGGTTTATCTAACCTTGGGTGTAAGGGGCAAACCAACACCTAGCTGCAGCCTCGAGTGCCTAGCTAACAGATTCGCATGCTGGGTGCTGATCTGACCGCTGAGGTTTGTTCTTATAGTCCCTAGGTTTAGAAAGCCATAAAAAGAAATAAAAAAATATTATTATTATTTTTAATTTGTTTTAAAAAAATTATTCTATAAACTTTAATTAGACAAATTTAATATTATTATTACTATGATAAAATATTATTATCTATCTTGTAAATATTAATTAAAATTATTAATATAAAAATAGTATTATTAATATCACAATTATTATTATTATTAAAAAACAATAATATATTTTATTTGAAGGGTTGAATTAAAAATTATTATCATTATTATTATTAGAAAAAACAATTATTATTACAATAGAAGAAAAACCATACGTTTTTTTTAATAATTAAAAAAAATAAAAACTTGAACTAATAAGTTAAATATTATTATTAATATTAAAAATATTTATGTTGGGTCCGATTCAAAATGGCTTCGAATCCTGGCGAAAACAAGAACTAAATAGCCTTGCATCTTACATATTAGAGAACCCAAATAGCTTGGATAATTAATATGGTATTAAAAATTAACTTGAATTATATATGTCTTTTGCATGGTTGTTTGATGCATTAACTTTGAGGTTATTACAGCTGGAATCACTTCAATAATGATACAACTTTACTTAAGAAACTCGATTGCATCAATTTTTATTTTCTTTATTTATAATTTCATAAAAAGGTAATATTCAATTCATCAAATGAAAGTGGTTATGTGCATAAATTTAGAATCAAACATTTCTTTTTCATTATTTTATTTTCTTTCCCTCTTGTATATGTATTTTTTTTTAGTAAAAAGGATTTTTAGCAATTAACCTAATTGGATTTGTCTTAGCTCTTTCAAGTTCATCTAGATATCAAGTTAGGCTAGCAATTGTTGGTTTGGTGTGTGTTTAATCGATATTCTAGTAACTTTTACGACTATGATTTGATAAAATAAATTTAAAAAAATTATAAATTATAGCATTTTCTCTAACCAATATTTTAAAAAAGAGTTTTTGATGGGATACATGTAAAAATATAACGTGTATTAATTAATCAAACATTAACAAACAGGATTTTATAATTTTAAACAATCAAATTTTTGACACGTGCTAATCCGAAGTTTAGGTCTCTGGATTCCTGGTTTAATCAACTATATCAGGCTGAGTTGAACCATTATGATTAGAGGTACTTCTGCCACAATTACTCTACGAGCTTAACTCTTTCCTCATATGAGCAGTGTTGGTCCACAGCCATGGACCTCCAATGAATGTCTTTGCATTGGGCTTGAAGGTAATCTCATGCTTTCACATAATAGACAAGTCTCCCATCCATAGTCCACAGACCACAGCCTCTGGACCAAAGATGAATGTATCCAGAGTTTCATGAGCCCTGTTGGTTAGCCTCTTGGTTTTCCCCCATTGCCCATGGTGCTGTCACTTTCATGCATCTTGATTCATGACCAAAATCATTGCCAGAGAAAATAAACAAATCAAGGAACAGATCAAGGACACATGCTCTTCCATCGACCATTCTCTTGTCTCTAGATTCTCTTCTAAAACCCTAAAGCAAAGAACAAGTGAAAACAAAGTAACAAGCATAAAAAGTAAACAAAAGTAAAAGGAAAAAGAAAAAGAACACTTCCGAGATATATTCTTGCGACTCCCGTTTAGCCTTCCCTTTATTCATTTCATCGCTATCTTTAAACCACACAAACTCGATATTAACCATCAAACACTCAAAACTTCCATCACATTTCTAATGGCTTATAACCCTTCTTCATGTTCTTGTTTTCATCATTCTTTTGGTCTCCTATTCATTATATTCAGTTTTCCATATTTCTTCCTCACAAAAGCTCAAGCTGCAGGCCATTGCAGAACCTCATGTGGAACTATTCCGATAAGCTACCCTTTTGGCATTGATGATGGCTGTGGCAGTCCATATTACAGACACATACTTGTGTGCTCCGATTCGGGCTTTCTTGAGCTTCGAACGCCTTCCGGGAGATACCAAGTTCGTAGCATAAGCTACTCAGATCCTCACATGATAGTCACTGATCCATTCATGTGGAGTTGTCAAGATGGTCCTCACTTTCGTGCAACTAGGCCATTTAGCCTTGACACAAGCACACATTTAACACTCTCCGCTCAAAATGACTATCTCTTCTTCAATTGTAGCGAAGAGAGGGTGATTGTTCAGCCAAAGCCTATCTTCTGTGAGAGGTTTCCTGATCGGTGCGACTCAACATGTGATAGTGCTAGTTATCTTTGCAGGCACTTGCCAAGATGTGCTACTGCATTGGGTAGTAGTTCTTGCTGCTCTTACTTACCGAAAGCGACTGAATCGTTGAGGCTGATGCTGAAGTATTGTGCTAGCTATGCTAGTATTTATTGGAGGACTGGTGTAAATGCTCCTGATGATCAAGTACCTGAGTATGGTATTAGAGTTGATTTTGATATTCCAGTGACTACAGATTGCCTTCAATGTCAAGACATGAAGAAAGGAGGTGGATCGTGTGGATTTGACACCCAATCACAGAGTTTCTTATGTCTATGCAATCAGAGATCAAATGTCACAACTTATTGCAATGGTATGTTAGTATTCAAGCTTTTTCATCAACATTCTAAAAAGAAAATGTCACAAACCAACAGTTGTTTATATCTGTCTGCAGATCACAGCACTACTAGCCATAGCAAGGCAGGAGTCATTGCAGGTGGAGTATTACATGTAGTTGTAATTTTTTCTGGGAATATTTTGGATATTGAATTGAAAGATCAGGCTTATTTTTTTTGATGTTTCTTATTGTGATTTGCAGGGACTGTAACTGGAGTCTCAGCAGCTGGGGCCATAGGGATTGGTGCTGGTCTCTGGTATTGGAAGAAAGTGAGAGCCACAGCACCAGTAACATGTGGGGTTCAAAGCAATGAGAATAGGCTCTTTTAAAAACAAATCAACAAAAGTGAATGCCCATCACTTTCTCTTTTCTCTTTTTTTTTCTATTTTTTGAGTTGCCTTTAGCACTTTAACAAGCCACTTCATGAATCTGTTCTCTTCGTTTCCAAGTTTATCCTGAACTGTTTATACAGTAATATAAGATATTTTTTTTGCTTTTGGGTTCACAATTTCTGTCAACTTTCCTACTTTCACCCCCTTTTTGGTCAGAGCTAGATAGTGCACCAGCTACTGAGCTTAATTGGCTTTGTCACTTGATCACACTATTTCAAGCAACATGATTTTAGGTTGATCCTGCTCACACCTTGAATAAAAGTAATTAAAAAAAAAAAAGACTATGAACCAAACAAAAGTGAAGAAATTATGATGACCAATATAATTAATGATCACAAACTTGCTTTAACTGGAGCATCAAGTTTTGGTGGATTTCATCTTGCTTTACACTGCCTCTTAAAAATCTGTGTCGGCAGACATGTATGGTCCCTATACAATTCCATCAAAGTGCTAAAATTATTATACATGCTTTCCAAGAAGCCATGTCTTTGTAACCTGTCATGTAAGAAACATTCTCCGTATGAATTAAAGACTAGTTCTTTGTACATATATAGGGTATAATTAAGAATATCTAGCTATCTGCATGATGGTCATGGGATATTATTAAGAATAATTAATTAGTTATACCTGCTTGGAATCATCTCGAGGAGATTTAAAGTAGTTCCTTTCACTAAAGAATAGGTGGATTAGCACTTCCACAAGTTGCATACATTTTCCATTCGTCATATCTATTCTTTGCAATATGGGCATGGCCAAACCTTACCCTGCAACATGAGGCCCCAAAATTTATCTTAGATTTGACAGATAAAATGAAACTTAGATTGATATCCAGTTATAACTATCACAAAACAATGCCTCGTTTTTCTATTTCTCAAAATGTATTGTTTCTCCTACCTTTGGCATCCTCTTAATAAGTCAAGAGCTAAAACGGTTGAAAGCCACAGTTACTTTCATAGCGAGGGCGCCACGGGTAGAGTGATTGATGATTCAAGAAAATGGATAAAAGAAGAAAATTTTATAGAACAAGAGAAGGAGGGTCACACAATCTAGAGGCTAAAAAACTTGATTTGTATTTTAGGTTATGATGTTTGCTAAGAATTTGGTGCTAGACAAAACGTGGTTGCACGAGCTCAAGCTGGTTGACTTGTTTATCCCAAAGACAAAAAAAAATCACTGACATAGCAAGCCTAATCTGAAGTTATAAGTAAAGCTTGGAAAATCTACTAAATCGTTCCAAGTGTGCATTGGATATTGCAAGAATTAATGCAAGATAGAGAAGAATTTTTGTCTGATCTCTGATAATTTGTCGCTACATATGATCTGATCTCTTATTGTGGCAATAAGGTATAATAAGTTTATAAACAGTGATCTCTATCATACTACATGGATCTTTAATTATATCAAGGTTTTAATTTTAATATTCGTTTCTGCCCTCCAATCCGTTTGGACTCCAATATAGAAACTTTCATTTCTCTAATTATACATGGTAGGATGACCATGATACAAATTACTATCTGTTTAAAGAAAAAAGGATTCAAATTTCTATTACAATTAACCCATTAAAAAACAACGGCAAATGCTCATTACAATGAAAGAAATCTAAAGAAATATTGTAAAGAACAAGTAGGCAATACTGGCCTAGAAAATGGCTTGTCCCTTGTGTCAACATGCTTCACCAACAACACAGTTTAAAGGGCCCGCATCAGATGTCAAAGCAGGAGCCATAGCTCCTGGAGAAGCTGTGAAGGACTGAGCTTTGGAATAACGTGGTGCACACCTTCCATATCCAGATTGGACAAAATAAGCATCGTTCATAAATACATCCTTGGATGACCTCCACTTCCAATTCTTCCAACCACCATAAACCTCTCTCTTGGTAACCTACAGGCATAATACATTTTTTTCTTAGTAAGTGCTCCTTGCTAATGAAAGACAACAAAATTTTTACATGAATCTAGGACGGTGGATTAAAATAGCTTTAGCTTGCCGAAGCAATGAACCTTACAGTCTGTAATGGGTTGGCGCGTTGAACAAAAACAATGAAGCAAGTCCATGTAATAATTTCTCTTATTAAAAAAAAAATATGCACACCTCTTTGGCATAGGAAATGTCAGGAGCAATGAAGTAGTTCCCTTCACTGAATATGGTTGAACCGGCACTGCCGCCAATGGCATACATTTGCCATTTATCATATCTGTTGTTGGCAACGTGGGCATAACCAAACCTTACTCTGCGTGTAATTTTGAACACAATTTTTGCATTAGATTTGAAGCGATAAATGTCATGGGATTTTAATAATATATAAATCAACTCACCTTGGCATTCTTTGATTGAGTTTAGGGCCAAAATGATTGAAGACAACTGTTACTTTCATAACTTGATCCTCAGTGTATTTATCGTTGTGTCCTAGCAGCATCACCTGGTAGTACCAAATTGGTTAGTGATCGTGATCGGAAAATATAAGCTAGGGCTAATGAGGGGAAGCGTTTTCTTCTTACCTTATCATGCTCGGTGAAATAGTTGTTAGAGATAGTGACAGCAGTGGAAGCATGAATCACATCAATTAGGCCATCCATGCAGCGAGCAAGATAGCAATGGTCAATCCAAATATTAGACGATGCAGAGATGGCAATGGCATCTCCGTCAGCACCTCGGCGTTCACCAACGTGCCTCGGACTACTCCTAACAAGCCCCTTTTTACCTGGCTTACAGTCATGAATGCTAATCCCATGTATGATAACATGGCTAACATGTTCAATTTTTAGGCACGGCCCGCCTGTAATCTCGACATTAGCACCTCTCCCATCTATAGTCTTGTAACTATTTATCATAAGCTCATTTTCGAGTGTAATAACCATGTCTCTGGCAAAAATGATCCAAAGAGGCTCAGTCCGGATAGCACCATACCGAAGCGTGCCTGGTTTCGGATTTATCGGATCATCATCCGGAGTAGTGACAACGTATGTTTTCCCGTATTTCCCTCCGATTGCAGCCTGGCCAAATCCCACAGCACAATCGGCCAAAGCACGACGATTGGTAGCCCAATCGGACTCCGTCCGCCAACATGAATCTATGGTATTCAGGACTTTCTTATAATTTCTTGGAAGATAGCCTGATAAGGATTTAGGCTTGTAGTTAAGTGAATCAGCCTGCAAGTTTGAAGCAAAGAATGTAGCAAGACATGAAAGCAACAGGACGTGGGCTAGCGAGGCCATCGTTTGTGGTTGGGTGGTACAAATGGATAAAACAAGGGGATTATATAAACAAGATACAAGAAGGTGGTTAGCACGATTTGGTTAAGTTGTTTGTTAGGATTTTGATGGCTAGACAAAACGTGGACGTTTCAAGAGATCAAAGCCATTGCCTGGCCAATCCAAAGCCCTCAATGTAGATATATTATGGGGAGATCATGATATACAATTTATCAAGGATCTTCATCAATATATTCCTTGATTCGAGTCACATAACATGAGAAGAATGTTCTTGGAGAAATATTTATATTATATAGATTTGCTACTTCTTGACGTGGTCCTTTTTACCTTGCATCTCTTTCTCCTTTACGGCTGTTGCAGACATAAGGTTCTTAATATAATATTATAGATTTGTTAGCTAGAAACATGTATCCTAATAGTACAGTCTAAAAATTTTTATTTTAAAATATATTAAAATATTTTTAAAAAAATTAAAATTAATATGTCAAAATTATATAAAAAAATACTTAAAAAATTAATTGGGTCTAAAATGTTTTAAATAATTCTTAATCGAGTCCTTTTCTAAATGCTTAATTATTAATATTATTTCGTCTAATATGTATATTTTATGCTATAAATGATGAGATTTTCAAAATGTATTCGTGAAAAACTAATATATAAAAATTGGTATTATACAATCTAATTGAGAATACCTGAAAAATGTGAGACCCAATTGATAAATATTTTGTTTTTTATCTCAATTAGGTAATATGATTAAAGCTAATTTAAGGTTTCTCCGAAAGAGTCAAGGAAGATCCCCTTGACATAAAAACATTAACCACTTAATAATAGCTGGAGAAATCTTTAATTTTAATATAGTAAAAGCTTCACTGAGTTTTGAATTCTACAATAAGAAAATCTCTTTCTTAAATATTATTTTATAACTATAACTCAAATCCTAATTCATTTATTAAACTAAACTTACTTACACAAGCAAGTGACTATGACCAACATGAAATAAATCAAGAATTAAGGGTATCCCTCTTACATATTTAAATAATAAACAAATCTCATGGAACAATTTCTATGCATAGCTGCACATTCCATACTGACATTTACTCCCTTTCTTGCACTTGTTGCTGCAGCCCCCACAATTTTTCTTGTTAGACATCGGGTTCACACACTGCCCCTTGCAGCAAATCTCAGGATACTTGCACTTCTTACCACACATGCCACAGTTGAGTCTGTCTGTTGTCACATTCACACACTTCTTCTTGCAGCAATCTGGACCAGGGCTGCCCTTGACACGACAAACCCTAGGGTACTTGTTACAGGTCATGACAGCCCGAGTCTGAGCGAGAAAGCGGTTTGCCCCTCGTAAAGATGAAGTTGTTTCTTCGTTCTCTGGCCAGGGAAGATCAGAATTTCCCTCGTCATCATCATTGATGAAGTCAAGAGACGATTGATCTTCCTCGGATGGTGTATCAGAACGAGTAATGGCTAAACACCCGAGTAACATTGCTAGTAAAAAGAATATCTTAAGAAACTTCATGGTATGCGCGTGTTATATAACGTGTACGCAGCAAAATATAGCTTGAAATATATGGCGAAGAGCTGTTGATTAAGAAGAATGGTGTAGATATATATGAATGCTTTGGATGTAGAAGAATGGAGAATTGCAGAGGTATTTATAGAGAAGAAACTGATCAAGGAGCTAGGCTCCTCTTTGGTTATAATAGGCAATTGCATGGTTTCTCATCGTATGGTATGCTATTAGTGGAGTGGTCTTATTCAACGTCGGCCTTAAGAGTTCTTGTCAAACTCAAGGTAAGCCAAGTTAGGCTTTTAAAGAATATTAGATGTAAAGTTAGGTCTAAATTGGATGAAAAATTATACGTCGACTAAGATTAGGTAGGCAAGTCTCCTCTTCAAAAATACATATACATTCATTCATCCATCCATATAGTTATTAATTTCTTCCACGTAGCCGAAATATATGTTACTAAGTTCTTGACGAATGAGAAGAACATGCACGATGTAAAATTGATGGGAAAAAGCAAGGATAATTATTACCACGATGACGACGACGATGACGGGAGGGAGAGGTAGCAGTATCTATCGTGCTTGTGACGATGATGATAACGGTAGGGAGAGGTAGCAGTATCTATCGTGCTTGTCGTTATGGACACATGGATATAATACCACAAGAACTCCTGACTGATAATTTAATTTATTCGAAAAGTTATAGAAATTAATAGAAAATTCTACCGTGTTCACAGGTTGCCAAATTGAATGCAACATCCTTATTGGTTCAAGATATTTTCAACTCTTAGGGAGGGCTGAAACTTTAAGTACTGTGGAGGGAGACGGTGGGTTACAGCTAATTGTTTAGGATTACAACTCAAAACCGTACAAGGAACCCCGCCGCGTCTTTGACAAGCTTGAAAAACCGTGAAGGGGGCACTTTCTCATAGTCTTTCTTCTGGCCTTGTGCAAGGTTGTTGGACTCTCATCTTCATATCTTAAGCTTCTGGCTCAACCGTCTAGCCATTCTGTTCAATTTTTTTGGATTCAATTCGGCTCAATTTTAAGTATGCTAATTGTAAAAAAAGAAAAAATCCAAAGAAAAATAATCAAGTGATTACAATGTCCTATCTATCACTATCATAATCTTTATATTTATCAATGAAAATTTTTATTAATATTTATAGTGTCATTTCATTAATAATTAATTTACTAATAAAATTATAGATGAAAATGCTCTTTTGTAGGTAAGTTTTTGTGCATTAGTAATAAAAAAATACTATTAATAATGAATTTACTGACAGAAAAGATGCCCATAAAAAAATTACCCGCTTTATTTTATTAGTATTTTTCTCAGAAAAATATTGTATGTAATTTTATCAGTAATTATTTAAAAATATTTTTTTAAAAAAATAATTTTACAAAACTATAAAATAATTAAATTAATATAAATCAACACTCTATAATACTAAAAAAAAACTTAGAAAAAAAATCAGCTCAAACAAATTTTGCAACAAATAAATAACAAGAAAAAATAAATTCAACTAAAAAAATTCGTATGAAACAAATAAAGTTGCAATTACTAAAAATTTTAAAATCCTATAAATAAATCAACTAAAAATTGATCTCATACAAAAAAAAATAATCCTACAACAATATTCATCCAATTATTAAGAACAAAAAAATTTAAAAAATAGTGAAAAAAAGAAGAAAAAAGAAGAAAAAAATCTTACCTTAATGTAGTTGTAAGTGAAACTAAGAAGAGAAAAAAAAAATTATAAAGTATATTACTTAAAGAAAACTAAGAAGAAAAAGAAAGAAAGAAGAAGATAACATACTTGAGCATGAAGAAGAAAAAGAAAAAAAGAGTTGAGGAGAGAAGATAAAGAAATGGATATTGATGTTTTTTACATAAACAAAAAAGAAAGAAGAAGAAAAAGAAGAAGAACGGAGCCATGTCTGTTGTAAAATTAGGGATTCTAGACTTTTTATTAAGTCTTTTTATGGATGGATACTTAAATATTAATATTTTTTAATTATTTCATCGGTGATTTTGTCTATAATATTTAATTAAATTTTTTAATTTAATCAAAAAATTTTAAAAACCCGCTCAATATCACTTACGACTTTTTAATCTATCAGTGATTTTGTTTGTAAAGAATAATAATTAAAAGTGCAATTGAAAAGTAAACAATTCCAAAGCTCCATGGAAAATACCAATTGAATTTTTTAGTGATAATTCTCTTTATAATTGTCATGATGAACAATGTTAACAGTTTACTAATAATTTTATCGATGTATCTATCGATAATACTTTATTCTATCAATAATTCTATTGGCATAAATGACACGTTATCATTTTTTTTTTTCTTACTTTTAATTATTTTGTCACTATAATTCTCTTAGTATACACTGAGGGAATATGTTTGTTGGTAAAATCTATCATAAATTTATCAATGAAAATATTCCATTAATATTTTTATTTGTATTTATTAATTTTCTGATAATAAAACAAAAGACATATATAGAAAGAGAATATTTTTATTCAATATTCCTTTAGTTTAGTTACAGATGTTAGATGTAAATTCAAAATGAATAATTTATAAAATTAAAAAATTATTTAAATTAATATTTATGTAATATTTCTTTCCAAATTAGATTATTTTCTTTTTGGATCTAAAGAGAAATGTTTTTTCCATCCCCTTTTCATTTTATTATGTTCCCTCTTACCTTTCTAACAAATTAGAAAATATACAGTTATAGATACTTTTAGATAATTTTTATTTTATTATCTTGAAAAAAAGAGATAAAAACAATAAAAATAGATAAGATATATTCTTATATTTTTGGGAATAATAGAAATTCACTCTTAATTTATTTAAAAGATAAATTTATTTTTTATCTTTATTTTCTTTCATCCAATCAAATATATTTATTTTTTATCTTTTATATACTTATATCTTCACAAACATATAAACTCTCTCATTCTTTTTTTCCTCTCAAATGGTTAAATATATAAATATTAGCAGGATTAGAGGTCACTTTTCCTATGTTGAGTAAAATAAATATCGGTTAGATTTTATATTCCTTGGTGAAATAAATTTTCCTCGATTATTACAGTAACAAAAAACTAATCATATGCTTCTTTTCTCCATCTATTTTTTTAAATAAAATTATTATTATTAATTTTTCTTTTTATTATTATATTATTTATTATCAAATAATTATCTCAACTCAATAATTTAAACTCTTAAATAAGGTCATAAGATATGATTAATATTATTCTCTAATACACCGTCTCAAGTGAACGTCTTTTAGACTTAGAACTTACATATGCTATTGTGTTTAATTCTTTTTAAATAAATGAGAATGGTGAAATTTAAACTCATGACCGCTTGATCATTAAGGATCTAATACCATGTTAAAGAACCATATCAACCAAGGGCGGAGTTAGAAATTTTTCCTGCTCTAAACTATTAAATAAATATATAATTATTTTTTAAGATAAATTATTAACTCATATGAATTTTTAAAGTTAACAATAAAGTTTTAATTCAAATACATCACCCAAAATATTAAAAAATAAATTTAAAAATATATAAAATTCAAGTGAAAGTAAAAATAAACTCACTATTAAAGTTACATCCTTTGATGTTTTGTGGAATATAATTCATCTATAATTGAATCTGAATCGATATTGTAACAGCCCTTTAACCGGAATAAAGTAACAATCTTATGTCAACTGAAAAATAAAATAATTAATTTTTTTCCTCTCTCAATTCCTCCTTCCTTCACTTAATTCTTTCTTAGATTAGTATTTTATATGTTGCACTTTGTAAATTTACAGAGTTATTCTCATACTTTTTTTTTTGGATTTTTTATGTTTTTCCCTTACTTTTCTCTCTCGCCTTTTCTTTTTTTTCCTTTTCTATTTTGCTTCTGCCTAGTCGACAATATATAAAAGAAAGGAGCAACTAATTTGTTTTATTTTTAATGACAAATAATTATTTTATCCTTAATAAGTCGTTTTGCTTTTATTTGACTTTTTTTTTGTTAGCATTACCAAACTCTATTAATCCTAAAATTTTAACAATATTTTATTTAATATATTTTTAGATCCCTCATAAAATTCAACTTAATCTAATGGTCGGATTAAAAATTATACTCAATAACATAAAACTAGTCAAATTGTAATTTCTTATTAAATTTTTGAATTTTTTCAAAAATTTTAAAATTTTAACCCAACTTAAAGCATCATATTAAAAGGTTCTATATCAATTTTCAGAATTTTTTGATACTTGAGAATTACAATTTTTTTATATATAAAACTAATTAAAAAATATTGATAAAATCTTGACTTGGGCTAGAACTCACTTGAGCCCATACATGCCTCCACCCTTGGTCTCCACCCAATAATTATTAGATGAAATTATATAATATAATTCATATTATTTTTTAATATCTCCACTTATAAAAATGAAAATACTCTTTTGTAGGTAAGTTTTCGTGCATTAGTAATAAAAAAATACTATTAATGATAAATTTATTGACAGAAAATATACACATAAAAAGATTACCCGCTTTATTTCATTAGTATTTTTCGCATAAAAATATTGTATGTAATTTTATCAGTAATTATTTAAAAATATTTTTTTAAAAAATTAATTTTACAAAACTATAAAATAATTAAATCCTAAATAAGTCGTTTTGTTTTTATTTGATTTTTTTTTTGTTAGCACTACCAAACTCTATTAATCCTAAAATTTTAACAATATTTTATTTAATATATTTTTAGATCCCTCATAAAATTCAACTTAATCTAATGGTCGGATTAAAAATTATACTCAATAACGTAAAACTAGTCAAACTATGATTTTTTATTAAATTTCTGAATTTTTTCAAAAAATTTAAAATTTTAACCCAACTTAAAGCATCATATTAAAAGGTTCTATATTAATTTTCAGAATTTTTTGATACTTGAGAATTATAAAAAAAAATTATATAAAACTAATTTAAAAATATTGATAAAATTTTGACTTGGGCTAGAACTCGCCTAAACCCATACATGCCTCCACCCTTGGTCTCCATCCAATAATTATTAGATGAAATTATATTATATAATTTATATTATTTTTTAATATCTCCACTTATAAATTCCAAAACAAAAATAATGGAAACACACAAAAAAAAAAACATATTTGGCAGCAATTACACTTGATGATTAGGAAAAACTATATATCTTGAAATGAATAATAGTGAAGGACATATCCCTTCTTACATTATGGTGTAGAATCGAAAGAATAAATAAACCCCAAAAAAGATATACGAAGCTCCAATATCGAAGCAAATGAATTTAAGCTACAAATATCTACTTGTTCATTCTTGTTTGGGTCCAAATCAGATATGGATATATAAGCATAGCACCGGCCTGCGTTTCTATGCATAGCTGCACATTCCATACTGACATTTACTCCCTTTCTTGCACTTGTTGCTGCAGCCCCCACAGTTTTTCTTGTTATTCATCGGGTTCACACACTGCCCTTTGCAGCAAATCTCAGGATACCTACACTTCTTACCACACATTCCACAGTTGAGCCTGTCTGTCATCACATTCACACACTTCTTCCTGCAGCAATCCGGCCCGGGACTGCCCTTAGCACGACAAACTCTAGGGTACTTGTTACACGTCATGACAGCCCGAATTTTCTGAGCTAGAAAGCGGTTTGCCCCTCGCAAAGATGAAGTTGTTTCTTGGCTCTCAAGCCAAGGAAGATCAAAGTTTTCCTCATCTCCATTTTCACTGAAGTCAAGGGATGACTCTTCTTCGGATGGTGTAGCAGTAAGAGAAATGGCTAAAGCCATGATAATTGCCAGGACAAAAAATATATCAAGAAGCTTCATGCTGTGTGTGTTATGGTGACCACGCAAGTAAAATGTAGTTGAAAGTGATGAAAAATATTGATCAAGGAGAGTGGTGAAGATATAGTATGCTTGGGATGGAGAAGAAAGCAGAACTCGAAGGTATTTATAGAGAAGAAATTACAGGAGGCTCTTGGACTATGGAAAATTGCATGGTGTCTCAAATTGTGTGCTATTAGTGGAGTGGTCTTATTCAACGGCCCCAGGAGAATTGTTTTCATCGAACTCTCGAAGGTAAACCAAGTTAGGTTTTTAAAGAATATTATATTTTAAATTAGGTATAAATTGGAAGAGAAATCAGACGACGGTAGGCAAGTCTTCTCTTCATACTAGCTAGTTGTCAATTTCTCTCACGTCACGGGTGAAATATATTTGTTATCATTTTTCATGCCACATTTTCTAACCCAAAAATTTCTTTTAAAAATAAAAAATCAAAATTTTTCAGACATGATTTGGCTAATATACAGTCATTTCATAACATTTTCGTGTTTCAAAAATAAATAAAAAATGACAAAAAATGCAATTTTTTTATATATAATTGTAATTGTGAAAGGGTTATGACCACTTTAAAAATTAAAAAATCTTCTCGTTAAGCAATATATTTTTAATCAAATGATCTATAATCAATATTTTTAATCCAAGAAATCATATTTCTTTGTTTTGCCTAAAAGTTTTTCTACAAATTAAGAAACAAAAAAATCAAATTAATGGCATATATTAATTCTTGAAATTGATTGATTTTGGTTTAGATTATCTTGAAAGGGGTTAGTTAAAGCATTAGTCATAAAAATAAAAAAATAAAAACCACAATGAATTAATTTTTCCACTACACACTATCCCAAAAGATACTAAAAAAAACCCTACTTAGCGCCACCACATTTAACTATGAAGAGCCCGTCTTAAACCTTTCTTCACCTTAGCTCTTTCTTTTACCGTCAACATACACAAAGGTTTACCCCCCTCTCTGGATGAAAATAATTAACAAACTACCAAGGAGGAAGATGAATGATGTTTAATGAAATTTCCAAAAATTAAAGTTCTTAATTAGAAATTTAATAGATTTTATTTTAATCCTTAATTATTTTTAATTGCACTCTTAATTATTTTTAAAACTTTTAATTTAATGTAATTTTATCAATAACAAATTTAATTGTTAGTCCTAAAGTTGTCTGCTATTTTAATTTTAGTTCTTGATTTTGAATTTGTGTATTTTGATCCTTAATTGACTAACAAATTTTTAATTTTTCTAATTTAACCCCTGATGTAGTTAATTTCAACACCTATATTTATGTTTTTTTTAGTTTGATTCTTGATTTTGAATTTTTTCAATTAAATATCTAATTGCTCATTAAACTTTAATATTTATGCAATTAAGTTCCTGATTTGATGAAATTAACTATTAAAAATTGCAACTCAACCCCTAGATTATAATTTCTTCCAATTAAAACATAAATTGACTTCAAAAATTAATTTTTCTTGAAAATATCAACTAAAACTCCAATAAATTCAACTAAAACTTGAAAAAATCCAATCAAGTCCTTAAACATTCAATTTAAAATTTTTCTTCTTAAATTGAATTTTTCTTTGCCAATTGAATCTTTATTAGTCAAAAATATACTATTAGAGTTTTTCAGATAATCATCTAAAGTATGTTGAAAAGATCATAAAATCAATAATCAAAGTGAAATACAAGGATATGAAAAAAAAAAACACACTTAGGAGTTTTAGTATATTCTTTTGATCTTCCTTTATCAGTTTTTTGTAATTTCCTAAACATTATAATATATTCTTTTTATTGATATATTCTTTTTATTTTCTTCCAATATTTTTTTTTTAGTTTATGTTACGGGGTTTATGTTACGGGGATAGGTAACAACAACAACCACAAACAAAAAATAATGTAAATATATCAAGTAAGGTGTATTAGAAATACTAGTGTATTTTTTTTATGCAATCAATTCTTTGTCTAAAATCTCTAAAAACCAATTATAATTTTTAATAATTATAATATTAATTGACAATTCCTATCTAACCAAAAAACTTAAAATGTATAAAAAAAAGATCATCCTGATATCACGGCATCGCAAAGCAAAGCTTATTTCGAGGTCTCTGTCATATATATATATATATATATATATATTCGTGCAAAGCTAATGTTTTCTAGCTAGCTGCTATTAATTATTTACAAATACTACCAATATACCATTAATCATGGGTTTAACAAAACTCTAGATCATGTCAAATAATTGTTTAGTAGAACTTGCCGGCCGCCATGATGTGTCAACACAAATGATTTGACTCCATTTCGGCAACACACCGTTAGCCCACGTTTCTAGCCATATTCGTACAAACAAGAACACTGACCGTTTGACAAACTTGAAATACCATTATAGGAGCACTTTCTCGGAGTCTTTCTTTTGACATTGATCAGGGTCGATTGCTAGACAACATTATCTTCGTATCTTAAGCTTTTAGCTCACCAAGTTCACTTGATTTTTTTATTTTTTTTACCTCTTCTAGGAAATCGGCTCAATTTTAAGCCTTTTTAGCGAGCTGAATGGGCCCACGAATTTTTTAACCCACTCACTTTCAAACTTAAAAAAAAATATTTTAGAATGCGAAAAAATATCTGTAATTAATTAAGTTGTCAATATATTATTTATATTATTGTTTAATGCATTGAAAGAAAATCTCTTTGAATTTAAAATTTATATGAATATGTCATTATTTTATGATTAATTTTTAATTTTAATTAAAGAAAATGAGAATATTAAATTTTATATTTTTTGGATAATCATCAAGATTATATTGAAAAGCTCATAAAATTAATAGCCAAACAAAAATTAAAATTTGTACTCTTAATATTTTAATATAATATCAAATAATTATTTTAACTTCAAACTATTAGATTATGTTATAAAATATAATTTATATTATTTTGTAACTTGAAGGATGAAGAACTTAAAAGAGTGCAAATAATTAAAATGAAAGAAATGAGGGAAGAAGATTTGAGATAAAAGTAAAAATGAAGACGGACAAATTGTTTTTTTTTTCCTTATTTGAAAACAAGAAGGAAATAGAGAACGAAAGGAAAACATTAATTAGTAGCAACGTCGTTTCCATTAAAATTTTATTTATCTTGTTGTGCTAAATCGCCTCTCTTTTATTAAATCTTAAATCATATATATATATATATACAAGCACATGGACATATATTTTTAGGTAAATTCATTTGTAAGGATTTCTTCAAATATCATATATATGTGTGCAAATGTTAATCCTATAAAAAAATACCTGACTTCTCTTTATTAAAAAAAAAAGAAGAAAATTCAACCTATGAATTGACTTCAATTACCAGTTTAAACTCAATATTTTACTTTTAGGGTAAAGTATGTAGAGACCCCAAATTTGAATATCGTTAAATAATTAATCCGAATCCAAGATATTAATCCAAAATAAATACGATAAATAGTAGAAAAATGAAAAAAAGAAAAATACCAACTATAAACCATATATAGAAAAATTAACTGGAAACAATACAAGAATTAAGGATATATATATATATCCCTTCTTACAATAAGGCATTGAATTGAAAGAACAAATAAAACCCCAGCGGAGCCGATGATTAATGGAAGATGGTTCGCCTTTTTTCCTTGCCCAAACTACCATGCTACTAACTACATATGTATAGATGTAGCTGTTTCTACTACAAACAAATTCAATTTAAGCTGCAAATCTCTACTTGTTTGGTCCCAGATCAAGTAGATACATACGTGCATGCGTGGAACCATGGATTTCTATGCATAGCTGCACATTCCATACTGACATTTACTCCCTTTCTTGCACTTGTTTCTGCAGCCCCCACAGTTTTTCTTGTTAGACATCGGGTTCACACACCGACCTTTGCAGCAAATCTCCGGATACTTGCACTTCTTACCACACATGCGGCAGTTGAACTTGTCTGTCATCACATTCACACACCTCTTCTTGCAACAATCTGGACCGGGGCTGCCCGTGACACGACAAACCCTAGGGTACCTGTCACATGTCATGACAGCCCGAGTCTGGGCCAGAAACCGGTTTGCCCCTCGTAAAGATGAAGTTGTTTCTTGGTTCTCAGGCTGTGGAAGATCAGAATTTTCCTCATCTTCGTTATCAAAGTCAAGGAATGATTCTTCCTCAGACGGTGTAGCAGAAAGAATAATGGCTAAAGACATGAGCATGGCTAGCAAAAAGAATATCTTAAGATGCTTCATGTTGTGTGTATTAGAAATTAATCGAGCTAGGCAAGTAAAATGTGTACACCTCAAGAAGATATTGAAGTATTGATGGAGGAGAGATTGAGAGGGGTCAAGATATGGATGATTGAATGGAGAAGAATGAAGGCTTGATGAGGTATTTATAAAGGGTTCCTCGTCGTATGAAAACAAGTCGGATTTGAAAGGAAATTGCATGGTTTCTCATGTTGTGTGCTAGTAGTGGAGTGGTCTTATTCAACTTTTATTTCCAAGTTACATCGAAATCAAGTAGTAAACCAAGTTAGGCTTTGAAAGAATAATATATTTAAAATTAGGGCTTGGATTAGGTAGGTGAGTCACCTCTTGTTTACTGGTTATCGTTTTTTTTTCACACCTAAGCATTCATTATAATTGGCGTAGTTTTAAAACTCCATCAGATGTTTGACTGGGGCAATGCCTTGATTACGGGAGAGAGGGTTTAACCATATCAATTCAAATTGATTAAAAAAATAATTAAAATAATATTGTTTTAATAATAAAAAAAAAGAATTAGCAAATTGTTGAGTATATTTTAATTTATCAGATTTAATTGGATCAATTACATCATCGAATTAACTAAATTTTTTTTTTCTTCAATCTAAGCTGTTATAAGTCTCGAATAAGCGAGTCAATTCACCGAGCCCGTCCAAGTGTTAGAATAATTAGCAATTGATTTCGTTTCGCACTCACTGTGTGCCGTTCCTTCATTCTTGTCAATTACATGCAGATGCATGATAATTGATATAAAATAGGAAAAGGCAACCATAATTATACGTCAACACAGATTATTAGAGTCCTTTTTCAGCAAGCATCTTTAGCTGACTTTTCTTGTTTCATTTCTCTCAAGCAAATCGTACAAGGCACCCTGCGCGTTTGACGAACTTGAAAAACCGTTCCGGGAGCACTTCCACATAGTCTCTCGTTGACCTTCATCAGGATTGCTAGACAACATTATTTTAATTTGTATCGTAAGTTTCTAGCTCACCAGTATGACCAAGTGGTTCGATTGTTCTCGTCAAAAACTAGAGATCAACAAGAACCTTTAATGTGAAAACCTTAATCGAATATTTCAATGTTTTGGGTTGCATTGGATCCACACACGAGAAATTAAGAACGCATGGATGATCAACCACTGCTTGAAACTTAAAAAATATGTGAGTGAGAGGGAATTAAAAGAGAGGAGGCTATTGTAAACTAGAATTCAAAACATTAAAGGATGTATACAAAAGAAGTATTGATAAGCTCCTAAACCAAGAATACTTCACTTATTAGGCTATGATAAAATGACGCTAGGGCCTCTAAATAAATCATTCCTTGTGTATGTAAAGTTACTATTCCAAGCCTTTAACCAAAGTGTAAGAGGGTGGAGAATGTGTAAAACGGAATATATTTCTAATCCGTCATCTTATCCTAAAAGATCAGCTTGTTCCTTGCCGTCCAAATACCCCCATAAAATGCCATACAATTGCATCATTAAGGCACTTCACTGGAACTTACCTTTTGCCATGTCCCGTCATTGGTTGATGATTTGATCTATTCTATTCAGCATACACCCAGAGATGCCAAACCAGTTCTGAAATTGTTGCCACAGTCTCCATTTGTGGTAGCAATGAAGGAAAAGATGATTATCATGTTCTATTTCATGTTCACAAAAGGGATATATTTCTTGGCTGGGATGTATCAAATGATGATGCACTAGGAAGGCTCTAGTACACACTCTGCCATGCAGTAACAACCATATGAACATTTTAATCTTCGATGGGGAAAATCTTTTCCACAAGAGGGAAGAGTAAGGGAAGTTTCCTGGATAATAGATGTTATCAATTAATTCACTTCTAGACTTGATAGTATAAGCACCGGTTGCTTCTCCTCCCCACATTCTTGTATCAGCTCTGTTTTTGTACAGAGCTGTACTTGCTAGCAGCTGAGTCATACTCTGTAATTGATCCTCTTTTAATGGTCGTAGGCATCTTGTCTACTAAGGCCTCCACTGCCACTGAGCTGAGACGTACTCCCCCATATCTAGCAAGCACGATGAAGGTGTTGCGGACAAGTAAAATAGACGTGGATAGAGATCTTTTAACATCCTACTAGATAACCATTTGTTTGTCCAGAAGTGGATGTCTCTGTCATTGCCAACCCGATACCAACAATTATCTTCAAAGCCTCTCTAGTTGCAGAGTCTGTGCTGATGAAAGAATTTATGGATTGCCATGTTTCTGAAATAGATGGATGAAGTATTGGTAGGCCATTAGTGAAGGAAACCTGATACTCTTTATTGATAAGCTCTTGTCATCCTCCAAGATTATAGTCTCATAGCCTTCATAGCCATTTAAATAGCAACACCTTGTTCTTGCCTTCCAGTGAAGCAACATCTAGACCTCCTCTATTCTTTCCCCTGACCATTATCTGCCATGTAACTTTATAATTTTTTTTATCCTTTGAATCCCCACACCATAAGAATATCCTTTTAATTGAAGTGATGACCCTAGCAACTCCCTTTGGCATAAGAAACACAGACATTTAATATAAGGGGAGGGAGGACAACACAATTTTAATAAGACACACTCTTT